>NW_026111831.1:475000-510000 GCF_024679095.1 Eriocheir sinensis
CGGCGGGCGGCGCAGGCGCGGGCGGGCGCGGGTATGGGCGCCACGTGACCACGGGGCGGCGGCGCACGGCGAGGCGCGCCTTGAGGGACGCCGCCAGCCTGGAGGGGGCCGAGGAGCGGGGGGCGGCGTCCCCGTCGCAGCCCACCTCCAGTATCACCGAGCCGCTGCGCCCCCACCTCCGGTCGTCCGCCTCCTCGCCGGGGGGCGTGGACGTGGTGGGCGTGGTGGAGGCGGGTGCCGAGGCCAGACTCAGCCGCTCCGGGTCCGTCGCCAGGAAGCCTTGATGCACGCCAGCAGCCACCAGAGCGCTGCCGATGCCGCCGATGCTGCCACCCCTGGGCGAGGCACACGGCAATCACGTCACCCACACACCACGGCACGCATACTCACACACACACACACACACACACACACACACTACGTCATATTTATCCAACATATTTCAAGGTATATATCTTTCATTTTTTTCATTTTGAAGCAAGTTTCAACAGAACAGTAATAGCCAGGGGGGGAGGGGGGAAGGGAGCTTATTGAGGGGGGGAGGGGAGGGGGAGGGGGAGGGGGGAAGTAAATGAACACAAGGGCGTGAGAAAAAAAATATAATGTTAATTTTGTCTTCTCTTTTAGGTAATTTTGGGGGAGATTAAAAGAACTTGGGGGTGGGAGGGAGGGAAGGGGGGAGAAGTCATGGGGGAGGGGGGTTAAGAGGGACAGGGGGGGTGGGGGGTAAGTTGTCACCCCCTAACGCGTTCTTACCGGGAGGGGTGAGGAAGAAGGGAGGAGGAGGGGAAGGGAGGAATTGAGGGAAGGGAGGAAAGATTAAAAGAAAGGAAGGAGGAACGAAAAGAAGGGAAGGGAGGGAAGATACATGGAGGAAAGAATGGGAGGGAGGAAGGGAGGGAAGAAAGAGAAGGAAGGAAAGAAGGGAGGAAGAAAAGAGAGAGAGAGAGAGAGAGAGAGAGAGAGAGAGAGAGAGAGAGAGAGAGAGAGAGGTGAGAGGAGTTCAGGGTGAGAGAGAGAGAGAGAGGAGAGGAGGAGGAGGAGGAGGAGGAGGAGGCAACAGGTGGTAAAAGCAATTGAGGTTAGGTAATAGGAGGAGGAGGAGGAGGAATTGGAGGTGGAGGTGGAGGAGGAGGAGGAGGAGGAGGAGGAGGAGATAAGAAAAATATATAGGTATTAGGAGTAGGAGGAGGAGGAGGAGGAGGAGGAGGAGGATGAGGATGATAAGAAGTAGTAGGAGGAGATCATGATAACAAGAATAACTATTTAGGAGGAGGAGGAGGAGGAGGAGGAGGAGGAGGAGGAGGAGAAGAAGGAGGAGGAGGAGAGCATGATAAGAAGAATAAGTAGGGAGGAGGAGGAGGAGGAGGAGGAGGAGGAAGATAGCAAGTAGAAAAGAAAGAAAATAAGAATGATAGAAAAGAAAAAAAGAAAGAGAAAGAAGGAGGAGGAGGAGGAGGAGGAGGAGGAGGAAGAAGAGGAGGAGGAGGAGGAGGAGGAGGAGGAGGAGGAGATTATGTAAGGAATGGAGGAGAATGAAACAGCGAATCTAACAAGGGCAGGTAAGGTCAAGGGTAGGAAAGGGTGAAGGTATCAAGGTAAGGGCAGGCTAGGGTGAGGGTAAGGGTGGGAGTGTAGGGTAAGGGCAGGCAAGGTAAGGGTAGACAAGGGTATAGAAAGTGAAGGTAAGGTAAGGTTATTAAGGGTAGACACAAAGGTAAGATTAAGGGCAGCTAACTAATGATAAGGGCAAGGGCAGGTAAGGTAAGGTCAGGGCAGGTTAAGGTAAGGGCAGACAAGGGTAGAGAAAGTGAAGGTAAGGTAAGGTTATTAAAGGTAGATGACACAAAGGTAGGATTAAGGGCAGGGAAACTAAGGGTAAGGGCGAGGGTAGGCAAGGGCAGGTAAGGTAAGGTAAGGGTAGGTAGGAGGAAAGGCAGTGTAAGGGAAGGGGAAGGAGTAAGGTAAGGGCGAGGGTAGGCAAGGGCAGGTAAGGGCGGGTAAGGGTAAGGCAGTGTAAGGGAAGGGGAAGGAGTAAGGTAAGGCCGAGGGTAGGCAAGGGCAGGTAAGGTAAGGTAAGGGCAGGTAGGAGGAAAGGCAGTGTAAGGGAAGGGGTAGGAGTAGGGTAAGGGCGAGGGTAGGCAAGGGCAGGTAAGGTAAGGTAAGGGTAGGTAGGAGGAAAGGCAGTGTAAGGGAAGGGGTAGGAGTAGGGTAAGGGCGGGTGAGGACAGGTAAGGGCTAGGGTAAGGGTAGGTAAGGGCAGGGTAAGGGCTAGGGTAAGGGTAGGTAAGGGCAGGGTAAGGGCTAGGGTAAGGGTAGGTAAGGGCAGGGTAAGGGCTAGGGTAAGGGTAGGTAAGGGCAGGGTAAGGGCTAGGGTAAGGGTAGGTAAGGGCAGGGTAAGGCAGGGTGGGGCTAGGTAAGGGGCAGGTAAGGGCAGGGGTAAGGGCTAGGTAAGGGGGCAGGGTAAGGGCAGGGTAAGGGCTAGGGTAAGGGTAGGTAAGGGCAGGGTAAGGGCTAGGGTAAGGGTAGGTAAGGGCTAGGGTAAGGGTGGGGTACCGTCGCCTTACCCAATAATACCTGCAGGTCCTGAGCGCCTGGAGGAGGAAGAGCGGGACACCGGCAGGGACTTGTTACTGTCGCGGCGTGCAGAGAGCGGCGAGGAGGAGGAGCCCCCCGCCGCGGCCACAGGGAGCGCCGCGCCGTCCTCAGGCACGCTCAAGCTGCGCTGCTCCTTCACCACCGCCCCGCCGCCGCCGCCGCCACCACCACCACCTGACACCAGCGGGGGGGAGGGAGTGTTAGCGAGACCTGAGGCTGAGACTGCTACTGTTCCTGCTACTGTTCCTGCTACTGTTTCTGCTTCTGTATTACGTTAATTCTAGGTTCGCAGGACTGTTACCAAGACCCGATGATGCTACTACTACTACTACTACTACTACTGCCACTACTACTACTACTACTACTACTGCTACTTCTGCTGCTACTGTTTCTGCTACTTCTGCTACTACTGTTTCTCTGCTACTTCTGCTACTACTGTTTCTCTGCTACTTCTACTACTACTGTTTTTCTGCTACTACTGTTTCTGCTACTTCTGCTACTACTGCATCCCACCCCGACAGTTAGGTCAGGGGCAGCATCCCACCCCGACAGTTAGGTCAGGGGCAGCATCCCACCCCGACAGTTAGGTCAGGGCCAGCATCCCACCCCAACAGTTAGGTCAGGGCCAGCATCCCACCCCGACAGTTAGGTCAGGGCCAGCATCCCACCCCGACAGTTAGGTCAGGGCCAGCATCCCACCCCAACAGTTAGGTCAGGGCCAGTATCCCACCCCGACAGTTAGGTCAGGGCCAGCATCCCACCCCAACAGTTAGGTCAGGGCCAGCATCCCACCCCAACAGTTAGGTCAGGGCCAGCATCCCACCCCAACAGTTAGGTCAGGGCCAGCATCCCACCCCAACAGTTAGGTCAGGGCCAGCATCCCACCCCAACAGTCAGGTCAAACATCTGGAGAAGGCGCAGGTCATCATGTTCACCAAGGCAGGAAGGGAGGAATCTTAATCTGTCACCCCGCTGCCTTTGAGCGATTACATTTTATCACAGGAGTTACCGCGAGTGTTGGACCTAACCATTTATAAAATCCTTGTTGCTACTGTGTTATTCTAAGGTCAGTATTCCCAAAGGTCAAAAGGGACATCAAACGGGTCTTAATGAGTGTTTTCTTCCGTAGACCATAAAGAAGAAAGGTCAAACTACCGCCAGGGTCATGAAACTACTACCCGTGGAAATGCTCATGAACTGTCAACTATTCCAAGGGTCAGAAAAGGACATCAAACAGGTCTTAAGTTTTTTTTTTTCTAAGACAATGTCATGAAACTACTACCCGTGGAAATGCTCGAAACTCCTATGAACTCACGTCAGCTATTCCCAAAGGTCAAAAGAGACATCAAACGGGTCTTAATGAGTGTTTTCTTACCTAGACAATAAAGAAGAAAGGTCAAACTACCGCCAGGGTCATGAAACTACTACCCGTGGAAATGCTCGAAACTCCTATGAACTCACGTCAACTGTTCCCAAAGGTCAAAAGGGACATCAAACGGGGCTTAATGAGTGTTTTCTTCCGTAGACCATAAAGGAGAAAGGTCAAACTACCGCCAGGGTCATGAAACTACCCGTGGAAATGCTCGAAACTCCTATGAAAGCCCTGTTGAATGGGTGAGCCTGGACCCCGCTGAGTTTAAAAATACGACCTAAATTTATACTACCACTACTACTACTACTACTACTACTACAACTACCACTGTTACTACTGCTTCTACTGCCACCACCAAGATGCTACATGTTGCTACCTGTGTTACGTTACTGTATGTGGAAATGTGTTACTTGGTCGTGTGTCCAGGCTGGTAGTGGTTCATTTGTGTGTGAATTGTGTTAGTAGTGTGTTGCTGGTTGTGTTAGTGGTTAGGCTATGTTAGGCTAGTATTGGGAAGGCTGTGTTAGTGGTTAAGCTATGTTAGGCTAGTAGTGGGAAGGCTATGTTAGTGGTTAAGCTATGTTAGGCTAGTACTGGGAAGGCTGTGTTAGTGGTTAAGCTATGTTAGGCTAGTAGTGGGAAGGCTGTGTTAGTGGTTAAGCTATGTTAGGCTAGTAGTGGGAAGGCTGTGTTAGTGGTTAAGCTATGTTAGGCTAGTAGTGGGAAGGCTGTGTTAGTGGTTAGGCTATGTTAGGCTAGTAGTGGGAAGCTGTGTTAGTGGTTAGGCTATGTTAGGCTAGTAGTGGGAAGACTATGTTAGTGGTTAAGCTATGTTAGGCTAGTAGTGGGAAGGCTGTGTTAGTGGTTAGGCTAGGTTAGGCTAGTAATGGGAAGACTATGTTAGAGGTTAAGCTATGTTAGGCTAGTAGTGGGAAGGCTGTGTTATTGGTTTGACTATGTTAGGCTAGTAATGGAAAGGCTATATTAGCTGCTAGGCTATTAGTAGTTAGGCTATATTAGTTTAGCTGTTAATGGTTACTTGGTCAGACTATGTTAGTGATACTCTGTTAGTGACCACGTTAGGCTATAAGTGGCTAGGCTATGGTAGTCGGTCATTGCTGCTGGCTAACGGGACTTATGACATGGAGAAAAAAAAGAGAAGAATATTAGCAAAGCCGAGTTAGTTAGGCTCTGTTAGTGGCTAGGCTGTGTTAGTGGTTAAACAGTTAGTGGATAGGCTTTTAGTGGTTAGGGTACATTAGTGATTAGGCTATGTTAGGCTATATTATATTAAGTGGCTAGACTATATTAGACTGTTAGTGGCTAGGCTATAATCAGTGGCTAGGTTGTGTTGTATAGAGGCTAGGCTATAAGTGGGTAGTCTATAATCAGTGCATGGCTAGGTTCTGTTATGGAGGCAAGGCTATAATCAATGGCTAGGTTGTGTCGTTTAGAGGCTAGGCTATGTTAGTGGGTAGCTTGTGTTATAGAGGCTAGGCTATAATCAGGCTAGGTTGTGTTGTGAAGAGGCTCGGTTATGTTAGTGGCTAGGCTATGTTACTGGTTTGGTTGTGTTATAGAGGCTAGGCTATAAGTGGGTAGGCTATAATCAATGGCTAGGTTATGTTACAGAGGCTAGGCTATAAGTGGGTAGGCTATAATCAATGGCTAGGTTATATTACAGAGGGTAGGCTATAAGTGGGTAGGCTATAATCAATGGCTAGGTTATGTTACAGAGGCTAGGCTATAAGTGGGTTGGCTATAATCAGTGGCTTGGTTATGTTAAAGAGGCTAGGCTATAAGTGGGTTGGCTATAATCAGTGGCTAGGTTGTGTTACAGAGGCTAGGCTATAAGTGGGTAGGCTGTAATCAATGGCTAGGTTGTGTTACAGAGGCTAGGCTATAAGTGGGTAGGCTGTAATCAATGGCTAGGTTGTGTTACAGAGGCTAGGCTATAAGTGGGTAGGCTATAATCAATGGCTAGGTTATGTTACAGAGGCTAGGCTATAAGTGGGTAGGCTGTAATCAATGGCTAGGTTGTGTTACAGAGGCTAGGCTATAAGTGGGTAGGCTATAATCAGTGGCTTGGTTATGTTACAGAGGCTAGGCTATAAGTGGGTAGGCTATAATCAGTGGCTAGGTTATGTTACAGAGGCTAGGCTATAAGTGGGTAGGCTATAATCAATGGCTAGGTTATGTTACAGAGGCTAGGCTATAAGTGGGTAGGCTATAATCAATGGCTAGGTTATATTACAGAGGGTAGGCTATAAGTGGGTAGGCTATAATCAATGGCTAGGTTATATTACAGAGGCTAGGCTATAAGTGGGTAGGCTATAATCAATGGCTAGGTTATATTACAGAGGCTAGGCTATAAGTGGGTAGGCTATAATCAGTGGCTAGGTTATGTTACAGAGGCTAGGCTATAAGTGGGTAGGCTATAATCAGTGGCTAGGTTATGTTACAGAGGGTAGGCTATAAGTGGGTAGGCTATAATCAGTGGCTAGGTTTTGTTATAGAGGCTAGGCTATAAGTGGGTAGGCTATGTTAGTGGGTCATTGCTGTACGGTTCTGGTAACATGGCACAGCGCAACCCATTTCATCGTGACAAGCAAGTCTATTCAGTGTGGGGTTGAGTGGGTGTGGTTCTAGAGAAATTGTATAAGGTTGAGATTATTGAAGAAATGGATCGTGAATGAGAAGGAAGGGAGGAATAATATGAATAATGATGAAGAAGACGTAACAGCGAAGGAGATAAAGGAGAATAAGAAGAAATAAATGGAAAAGAGAAATATATCAGAAGGCCTCAGGAAATTTGATGGGAAAAGGACAAAAGAAGAAGGAATACGAGAAAAGAATAAAAAGGAAGAGAAAATACTTATTAACGAAGATGAAGGCGATGATAAAGAAGCAAAAATGAAGGAATGAAGGAAAAGGAAAGAGAAATATATCATCGAAAGACCAAGAAATGAAGAGATAAAAGAAAATAGAGAAATATAAATAAAGATGATGACAAGGAAGAAATAATGAGATGAAATAAGGAAAGAAAGGAAGAAAAAGAAGAAAGGAAAATAAAATAGAAAAGAAGAAAGCAACAGATGATAGAGAGGAAAAATAAAGGGAAAATATTAGTAAGGCTTAGAGGGCGACGACCAAGGAAGAAAAGGAAGAATTTGATAAAAGAAGAAAAATATATTAAAAAAATCATAAGGCTCAACGAATTCGATGACAAAAGGAAGAAAAAGAAAGAATATAAGCAAAGAAGAAAAAGAAAGGAAAAATCTTAGTAAGGCTCACGGGATTCGATGACAAAGGAAGACAAAGGACGAATATATTAAGAGAAGAAAAAAGGAAGGATGAAAAATATTAGTAGGCATCAGAGAAGGAAAGAAGAAAGAAAGAAATAAAAGAAAGAAATAAGAAAAAATAAGTAAGGAAGATAAAAAGAAAGAAAGAAAGAAAGAAAAGAAAGTCAAGCGGGAAATCATGAACAAACGACAAAAAAAAAGCGAAATTCAGAAAAAAAGGAAATATTCTGCAAACAAACAAACAAACAACAAATCTAGTCACTTAACACCATCTCTCTCTCTCTCTCTCTCTCTCTCTCTCTCTCTCATTCCTTTACTGTAAACAAGGAGGTAGGCGAAGGACCCCACCCCCCACCCCACCCCCAACACACACACACACACACACACACACACACACACACACAAATACACGTTCATCTCACAAGGAAAACAGGAATCGTACAAGTTCGTGTCTCGCTTTGCATACTCAAGGCCACATCGGAAGGAATAAAACAGAGGTCAGAGTTAGGAAATAGGACAAATGAGGCGTTTCCTAATGTTGTCTGACGTGTTCTGTGCCCCGAAAGTGTGGTAAAGGAGAGAAGAGGAGAGAAAAAGAGAAGAGAAGAGAGAGGAGAGGAGAGGAGAGAAGAGAGGCTCTGTGTCATGACTATAGCCACATCATAGTTATCCCCCAAGCTACGTGTCACACCCATAGCCACACCACGTCAGGAGGAAGAAGAGAAGGAGAGAAGAGGAAAGAAAAAAAGCAGAGAAGAGAAGAGAGAGAAGAGGAGAGGAGAGAAGAGAGGCTCCGTGTCATAACTTAAGCCACATCATAGTTATCCCCCAAGCTACGTGTCACACCCATAGCCACACCACGTCAGGAGGAAGAAGAGAAGGAGAGAAGAGGAAATAAAAAAAGCAGAGAAGAGAAGAGAGAGAAGAGGAGAGGAGAGAAGAGAGGCTCCGTGTCATGACTATAGCCACATCATAGTTATCCCCCAAGCCACGTGTCACACCCATAGCCACACCACGTCAGAAGTTGTCATTAAAACAGGATGAGAGACTGAGCTGACTTCTTGCATCAGAATGAAGGACAAACTTAAAATAAAGAAACAAGGCAACACGATAAAAATAGAAAGAAAAAGAGAAGGAATAAAAGAAAAATAAGAAAAGGAAAGAGAGAAAAGAAAGGGAAAGAAAAGTGTTAGAAGGAGGAAAAGGCAAAATATGATCAAAAGAAAAAAAATACGATAACCAACACTAAAAAACAACACATCATTCCTATAAACAAAGATAATATGCACCATCGACTGTTTAGTGTGCCGTTAAAAGCCCGTAATACCACCACCATCACCACCATCATCATCAGTAATGGAGTCGAGGTAGGAGGGGGAGCCTGCCCACGAAGTTACCTCCATATAATTAGTGATAAAACGATAACGAAGGCGAGGAAGAAGACGGGAGGCAAGGAGAGGGTGGAGGAGAGAAGGAGGAAGAGACTGGAGGGGAGGAGGAGGAGGAACGGTGCGTCAGAAGGCGGAAATGTGGAAGAACGGGAAGGTAAACAAACGTGGGAGTGTGCTGTGTCATGCTACCGAGAGAGAGAGAGAGAGAGAGAGAGAGAGAGTTTGTCTTTCACCGTTGCTTTTGTTTGTATATATTGGTGTGTGTGTGTGTGTGTGTGTGTGTGTGTGTGTGTGTGTGAATACGTACACTAAGTAATTCTTGCGTGTGTATAACTGTGTGTGTGTGTGTGTGTGTGTGTGTGTGTGTGTGTAATATGATTTTAATCTTTCATTATTATTATTATTATTATCATTATTATTACTATTTCATTATTATTGTCATTATTGTTACCGCTACTACTACTACTATTACTACTACTATTACTACTACTATTACTACTACTACCGTTATGACAAATCGTGTAGGCTAATTCAGCTATCAAACGAATCTCTAGAAGCTGGAAGCAAAACACACACACACACACACACACACACACACACACACACACACACACACTTACGTACGCGCATCTACTGAGCATAGTTTTGAGCAGAACGCATATGAATGGCTGAAGGGAAGGCAGCTGATGGGAGGGTGGTGGGCTAATGTGCGGAATGGAGGAGGTTATTGGTGTGAGGTTGGGTGGGGGTGGAGGGCGTACAAGGGTGTGTTTGAGGTTTGGGGTGTGAAGGGGGTGTTTGTAATGGGAGGGCTAACGGTCGTACTCTACACCAACTCCTTCGTCTGTTTAACATCGTCTTATTGTTGGTACTGTAAACACAAGCGTTGCATTGTAAGACATTTCACCGCCCAAGAACACACATTTGACAAGGCTTTCGTAGGAGTTGTGGGCATTTCCAGGAGTAGTTTTATGACCCTGGTGGTAGTCTGACCCTTCTTCTGTACCGTGAACCTAAAGAAAGACTCATTAGAACCCGAGTGACCCCCATCTTTGACCTTCAGAATTTGCTGATGTGAGAAAGAGCCTCGTCGCGCCGTGATTGGGAGGATGTTGGGAGGCGAAATTGTAGGCATTTACCGTTGGGGGAGCAGAGCACATCTTCACCTTCCCCTTCGTAAATTTTATGTATCAATCCTTGTTTTACTTTGATGTTATAGTAGGAAACGATTTTTGAGTTACAGGAAAACATATAGGATCAGAACACGGATCATCAAACTGTGCTTTATAAAAATGTTCCTGTAGTTTGTTCTTTTATTATGACTAAGCGAATCATAATAGTTACATGAATTTCAGAGGCTATACGGGGAAGCTTTGCGATAGATTCATGGTCATGGTAACGAATGGAAGGGATTTTGTGCAAGGGAAGGGGAAGGGGAAGGTGGTAGGGATGATTTATGGTAGGGGCCGAGAGAGCGGTGAGGGGTAATTGAGTGCAGGGCTGGGGGTGATTATGGTAGACTGGGGCAGTGTGTGGGGGGCTGAGGTGATTATAGTGGACTGGGGAGTGTGTGGGGGCTGGGGTGATTATGGTGGACTGGGGAGTGTGTGGGGGCTGGGGTGATTATAGTGGACTGGGGAGTGTGGGGGCTGGGGTGATTATGGTAGACTGGGGGAGTGTGTGGGGGCTGGGGTTATGGTGGACTGGGGAGTGTGTGGGGGCTGGGGTGATTATGGTGGACTGAGGGAGTGTGTGGGGGCTGAGGTGATTATGGTGGACTGGGGAGTGTGGGGGCTGGGGTGATTATGGTGGACTGAGGGAGTGTGGGGCTGAGGTGATTATGGTGGACTGGGGAGTGTGTGGGGCTGGGGTGATTATGGTGGACTGGGGAGTGTGGGGGCTGGGGCTGGGGTGATTAGTGATTATGGTGGACTGGGGAGTGTGTGGGGGCTGGGGTGATTATGGTGGACTGGGGAGTGTGGGGGCTGGGGTGATTATGGTGGACTGAGGGGAGTGTGGGGCTGGGGTGATTATGGTGGACTGGGGGTGTGTGGGGGCTGGGGTGATTATGGTGGACTGGGGAGTGTGGGGGGCTGGGGTGATTATGGTGGACTGTGTGTGTGTGGGGGGCTGGGGTGATTATGGTGGACTGGGGAAATGTGTGGGGGGCTGGGGTGATTATGGTGGACTGGGGGAGTGTGTGGGGGCAGGGGCTGATTCTGGTGGACTGGGGAGTGTGTGGGAGGCTGAGGTGATTATGGTGGACTGAGGGAGTGTGGGGGGCTGAGGTGATTATGGTGGACTGGGGGAGTGTGTGGGGGGCTGGGGTGATTATGGTGGACTGGGGGAGTGTGGGGGGGGCTGGGGTGATTATGGTGGACTGGGGGAGTGTGTGGGAGGCTGAGGTGATTATGGTGGACTGGGGGAGTGTGTGGGGGGGTGGGGTGATTATAGTGGACTGGGGGAGTGGGGGGGCAAGGGATGATAGTGGGGGGGTGACATAGTGGATTGTTTTGAGATAAGAGGCAGAGTTATAGCAATTCAGAGGTTTAGGTTATAGATTAGAAGGTTAGGTTATAGGTTAGGTTAGGTAAGGTTAGGTAAGGTAAGGTAAGGTTAGGTTATAGGTTTAAAGGTTTCAGTGATTGGTTATAAGCACGTTTAGTTAAGGTTCATTACTAGAGTCACGAAAATGTTATAGATTTGTGAATGGAGTTGTGTGCTGCTACTGCTACTGTTGTTGTTGTTGTTGTTGTTGATGTTGATTTAGATAAGAGGATATGGTTATAGAAGTTTGTAGTAGTGGCGAGCACGAGCTCTTCCTGGCAGCTTTTGCTCGCGAGCAAGTCACTGTTGTCGTCACGCTGACGAGCGACGAGCAACATTGTAAACAAAGCCTCAACCCAAGTCTATATATACCAAGTCAAGTCACTCTGCTTCAAAACTGCGACCGGTACGCGCAGGAGGCGGTTTTGGGGCGGAGCAGTGGGATGACGTCACTTGGAGCTAAAAAAAAAATACCCGCCAGTTCAGGGGAGACTAAAGTTGGGGCCGTGTGTGCACTCTGGATGTGCATTCTCGCCTTCTTTCACAGCGCGTTCAGGCAAGCCACTGACGAAAAAATGTCTTTTTATTGTGCTATTGCGTGACTGTAATTTCAATGCCTACAAACGGCGGTGTGGGGTGTGAGAAAGGGCATGTTGAAGTGATTGATTTAAATTAGTCCGCCTTTCTTCGTTTTCTCTAACTCCCTGTTTCTGCATTCTCTAGTTTGGCTCCAAGCAACGTCACGCATAAACCACGCCTCTGCCGTGTCTCCTCCCACAAACCTGCGTATGACTTGACTTGGTGTATATGGACTTAGGCCTCAACCATGGCGCCTGCTACACCTACGCTTGGCATTACGGCTAAGTGTGCAGCTGTGACGGCATTACTTGCTGTTATTCAACGAGCTCAGAAGAAGAAAACACGAGTCTGGGTTCGGGCATGGCTGAAGGGAAGGGAGACCCACGGTGTGTACAACAATCCATCTAACTTTCTTGGGTGTAGACTTACAGAAATGTGGATGGCTGTGTCCCACAACTCGGGATGGTCCCTGACTCTAGATATTAAAGAGTGCATAATACCGGAGGACCAATGAACTCCAGAACTAGGAGCGAAGGTGGCCATGGCGAGTATTTATTTCAGCTTTATTTCTCTGAAATCATGGGTATACGGATCCAATACACTACTATGTATTTCAAGGCCCGCGACATATTGTTTTATTGCAATATCGTCTAAACTAGGTTTCTGACTGACACGGCATTAAAACACATTGTGTTTCAGACACCGACGTAATTAGGAAAACTATAACAAGTATCTACTCTGCTTCATTAGGGTAGTTGTCTGAGAGACATGCCATCAAAATCTGGTCGAAAGGCGAGTCATCAAAAAGGCAAATGTCAACTGGAGCACTGGGGGCGGGCTGAGGTGTGTCTGCCATGACGCATGGCCGTGACGTGTACTCTTGCCACGCCCCCCAATCATTGACTACTAAATAATGTAAAACGTGTACTGAAATATATTGCTCTGTGATGGAGTTTAAGGATACTGAACCGTGCTTGTGTAGGAATGAATTCATATTCGACCTCAGTTGAGGCTATTACCCTAATACAATTACTTAACAGGGCACCGTACCCTGCCACCTGGCCATTGATTTACCTAAGCATAGTATCTTATAATGTTATGTCATAATGGTATATATATATATATATATATATATATATATATATATATATATATATATATATATATATATATATATATATATATATATATATATATATATATATATATATATATATATATATATATATATATATATATATATATATATATATATATATTGTCGTTTTAGGTAGTTATGATACTATTGGGATAATGAAACCTGCTGCATTTATAATAGACATTTTCTTGGATTATGCGGATTCTTGGAGGAGCATATACATGCGCTATGAAGTCGCCTGACTGAGGAATGGATGGAGGTGATGGGATGCTCATAATTCATTATGAACAGTTATTGCATTGTACATTAATTGCAGCACATAGTAGGTGAGCATTGTTACAATAACTGAGCACCAGGCAACGATCGCTCACAACTCCGACTACCATCCAACCCCAAAGGCCAGCCAATCCTCAGGTGGCAGGGTACGGTTCCCTGTTAAGTAATTGTATTAGGGCAATAGCCTCAACTGAGGTCGAATATGAATTCATTCCTACACAAGCACGGTTCAGTATCCTTAAACTCCATCACAGACCAATATATTTGAGTACACGTTTTACATTATTTAGTAGTCACGGCCATGCGTCATGGCAGACACACCTCAGCCCGCTCCCAGTGCTCCAGTTGACATTTGCCTTTTTGATGACTCGCCTTTCGACCAGATTTTGATGGCATGTCTCTAAGACAACTACCTTAATGAAGCGGAGTAGATACTTGGTTATATTTTTCCTAATTACGTCGGTGTCTGAAACACAATGTGTTTTAATGCCAATGCCATGTCAATCAGCAACCTAGTTTAGACGATATTGCAATAAAACTCTATGTCGCGGGCCTTGAAATACATAGTAGGCAATATATATTATTCACATATCGGTGCACCAAAGAGCTCATTTGACTGCCTGCTCGCGGCTCGCCGACCTGCTCCCCGTCCAAGCGGCGAGCTACACGCAGGAGCAAAAGCTCACGAGCGAGCCATCCCGCCAGCAAAAGCTCGTGCTCGCCAGATTTGGTCCAGTGTGACGCCGGCTTTATCAACCTCAGCTGTTAGGAAATTAGTACCATCTGTTATGGTCAAATTGGTATCAGTTGTGAGCCGAATGTTATGAGCCAAGCAGCAGAAGTAAAAGCAGAGAAATATATATTAAAAAAAAAGACATTGAGCTTAAAATATAGTCCGTTATATACAAGATGTGCAGTTAGGAGCATAATATAACAGTCAGGGGCATAACATAAGCAGTTAGGGGCATAGTATTAGCAGTTTGGTTCATAATATAAGCAGTCAGAGGCATGATTTTGGCAGTTAGCGACATAATATCAACGGTTAGGAGCATAATATTACCAGTTAGGACCCAATTATACCAGTTAGGACCCAATTATACCAGTTAGGACCCAATTATACCAGTTAGAACCCAATTATACCAGTTAGGACCCAATTATACCAGTTAGGACCCAATTATACCAGTTAGGACCCAATTATTACCAGTTAGGACCCAATTATACCAGTTAGAACCCAATTACCAGTTAGGACCCAATAATACCAGTTAGAACCCAAGTATTACCAATTAGGACCCAATTACCAGTTAGGACCTAATAATACCAGTTAGAACCCAAGTATTACCAGTTAGGACCCAATTACCAGTTAGGACCCAATAATACCAGTTAGAACCCAAGTATTACCAGTTAGGACCCAATAATACCAGTTAGAACCCAAGTATTACCAGTTAGGACCCAATTATACCAGTTAGAACCCAAATAGTACCAGTTAGAACCCAAATATTGCCAGTTAGAACCCAATTATACCAGTTAGGACCCAATTATACCAGTTAGGACCCAATTATTACCAGTTAGGACCCAATTATACCAGTTAGGACCCAATTATTACCAGTTAGGACCCAATTATACCAGTTAGAACCAAATTACCAGTTAGAACCCAATTATACCAGTTAGGACCCAATAATACCAGTTAGAACCCAAGTATTACCAGTTAGGACCCAATTACCAGTTAGGACCCAATTATACCAGTTAGGACCCAATTACCAGTTAGGACCCAATAATACCAGTTAGAACCCAAGTATTACCAGTTAGGACCCAATTACCAGTTAGGACCCAATTATACCAGTTAGGACCCAATTACCAGTTAGGACCCAATTATACCAGTTAGGACCCAATTACCAGTTAGGACCCAATTACCAGTTAGAACCCAAGTATTACCAGTTAGGACCCAATTACCAGTTAGGACCCAATAATACCAGTTAGAACCCAAGTATTACCAGTTAGGACCCAATTACCAGTTAGGACCCAATTATTACCAGTTAGGACCCAATTACCAGTTAGGACCCAATAATACCAGTTAGAACCCAAGTATTACCAGTTAGGACCCAATTACCAGTTAGGACCCAATAATACCAGTTAGGACCCAATTACCAGTTAGGACCCAATTATTACCAGTTAGGACCCAATTATACCAGTTAGGACCCAATTATTACCAGTTAGAACCCAATTATTACCAGTTAGGACCCAATTATACCAGTTAGAACCCAATTATACCAGTTAGAACCCAATTATACCAGTTAGGACCCAATTATACCAGTTAGGACCCAATTATTACCAGTTAGGACCCAATTATACCAGTTACGACCCAATTATTAACAGTTAGGACCCAATTATACCAGTTACGACCCAGTTATTACCAGTTAGGACCCAATTATACCAGTTAGGACCCAATTATACCAGTTAGGACCCAATTATACCAGTTAGGACCGAATTATTACCAGTTAGGACCCAATTATACCAGTTAGGACCCAATTATACCAGTTAGGACCCAATTATTACCAGTTAGGACCCAATTATACCAGTTAGGACCCAATTATACCAGTTAGGACCCAATTATACCAGTTAGGACCCAATTATTACCAGTTACGACCCAATTATTACCAGTTAGGACCCAATTTTACCAGTTAGGACCCAATTATACCAGTTAGGACCCAATTATACCAGTTAGGACCCAATTATTACCAGTTACGACCCAATTATACCACTTGGAACCCAATTATTACCAGTTAGGACCCAATTATACCAGTTAGGACCCAATTATACCAGTTAGGACCCAATTATTACCAGTTAGGACCCAATTATTACCAGTTAGGACCCAATTATACCAGTTAGGACCCAATTATACCAGTTAGGACCCAATTATTACCAGTTAGGACCCAATTATTACCAGTTAGGACCCAATTATACCAGTTAGGACCCAATTATTACCAGTTAGGACCCAATTATACCAGTTAGGACCCAATTATTACCAGTTAGGACCCAATTATACCAGTTAGGACCCAATTATACCAGTTAGGACCCAATTATACCACTTGGAACCCAATTATTACCAGTTAGGACCCAATTATTACCAGTTAGGACCCAATTATTACCAGTTAGGACCCAATTATACCACTTGGAACCCAATTATACCAGTTAGGACCCAATTATTACCAGTTAGGACCCAATTATACCAGTTAGGACCCAATTATTACCAGTTAGAACCCAATTATACCACTTAGGACCCAATTATTACCAGTTAGAACCCAATTATACCACTTAGGACCCAATTATTACCAGTTAGGACCCAATTATACCAGTTAGAACCCAATTATTACCAATTAGGACCCAGTTATACCAGTTAGGACTCAAATATTACCAGTTAGAACCCAATTATACCAGTTAGGACCCAATTATACCAATTAGGACCCAATTATACCAGTTAGGACCCAATTATACCAGTTAGGACCCAATTATACCAGTTAGGACCCAAGTATTACCAGTTAGGACCCAATTATACCAATTAGGACCCAATTATACCAGTTAGGACCCAATTATTACCAGTTAGGACCCAATTATACCAGTTAGAACCCAATTATACCAGTTAGGACCCAATTATTACCAGTTAGGACCCAATTATACCAGTTAGGACCCAATTATTACCAGTTAGGACCCAATTATTACCAGTTAGAACCCATTTATACCAGTTAGGACCCAATTATACCAGTTAGGACCCAATTATACCAGTTAGGACCCAATTATTACCAGTTAGAACCCAATTATACCAGTTAGGACCCAATTATTACCAGTTAGAACCCAATTATACCAGTTAGGACCCAATTATACCAGTTAGAACCCAATTGTACCAGTTAGGACCCAATTATACCAGTTAGGACCCAATTATACCAGTTAGAACCCAAGTATTGCCAGTTAGGACCCAATTATACCAGTTAGGACCCAATTATACCAGTTAGAACCCAATTATACCAGTTAGGACCCAATTATACCAGTTAGGACCCAATTATTACCAGTTAGGACCCAATTATACCAGTTAGGACCCAAATAGTACCAGTTAGAACCCAAATATTGCCAGTTAGAACCCAAATAGTACCAGTTAGAACCCAAATATTGCCAGTTAGAACCCAAATAGAACCAGTTAGAACCCAAATATTGCCAGTTAGAACCCAAATAGAACCAGTTAGAACCCAAGTATTACCAGTTAGAACCCAAATAGTACCAGTTAGAACCCAAATATTGCCAGTTAGGACCCAAATATCACCAGTTAGGACCCAAGTATTACCAGTTAGGACCCATATCATATTACAATTATATGGGAGGGGAAAGTGGTAGGGGAGACTGATAATACGGCTGTAAGAAAATGGTGGGGGGCTAGGGTGCGATTGTAGGGGGTAGGGGTGATTGTAGGAGGCTGAGGGAGTATGTGGGGGGCTTGGGGTGATGGTGGGGGGCTTGGAGTGATTGTAGGAGACTGTGGGAGTGTGTGGGGGGTAAGGGGAATGTTGGGGGAGTCTGGGGCTGATTGTATAGGGCTAGTGGAGTGTTTGTGTGTGGGTGGGAGAGCTGGGGTGATTGTGTTAGGGTAAGGGGAGAGTGTGGGGGGGCTGGGTGTGATTGTAGGAACCAGATTGTAGCAGTTATGAGGATGTTAGTGATGGAGAGTTCAACGCTAACGCTAACCCAAGCCTCGCACACAAGCAATTATGAACGCTGCGTTATGAGTAGGGTGGCGGTGTTATGAGCATAGAGGCGTCTGTCTATAACAACAAACAACTATGACTTTGGCGCAGCTACAACCGAACTACTACTACTTTGAGAGCCTGTTAACTGTTATGAACTGGGCAGTGGCAGACAGTTATGAACCAAGTAGCGGCAGTGTTATGAGCGGAGTAGCGGCTATTAGCGGAGGACGACTGCTACTTAAAACCCAATTACTAGCTGTTATGAGCCAAGTAGAAGCAGTGTTATGAGCGGAGTAGCGGCTATTAGCGGAGGACGACTGCTACTTAAAACCCAATTACTAGCTGTTATGAGCCTAGTTGAAGCAGTGTTATGAGCGGAGTAGCGGCTTGCTAAGAGCGGAGTGACGCTTTTCACTTATGAGCGGAGGAGATCTGGCACATTAGTTATGATCTAGTTACGAAAGTTGCGGGAGTCTGAGTCTGAGTCTGAGGTGTGCATTATCGTGCTCTGGCAACCTGCAGTCACTCGGCGTGCCTTAATTTGTGGATTGTATGGGGCTAGTAGAGTGTGTGTGTGTGTGGAGGCGCTGGGGGTGATTGTGTTATATTATAGCCCCGTCCAGACGAGGGGCAGTTGCCCGCCGTGCAAACACTGTTGCCAGATATCATACTGCTTCAACTGTTTTGATGGTGGGAGCGAAGATGACGTCAGAAGCGGGAAAACTACGGGCAGATCATCCAGGCGATGCCTGCTGGTGTGATGGTTGGTACAATGAGCATGTTGCCAGACACACGAAGTTAACTTGCGGAACTCCCTTGCAGTCAGTTTCAGATTTCCACTATACACTTGACGGGAGAACATGTCTGTCCCGTGTGGCAAAGAACAGGTGTGGTCAAGGGAAGCCACCTATATAGACAGCACCCTTGCTTGTGGAACTGTTCGACTTGGTAACCCTGCTAAACAAGCGAGGAATAATTATACGATCAAAGGGCAGTGCCCGGCGGGCAACTGCCCCTCGTTTGGACACGAGTTTGCCCGCCAGTCTGCCCGGTGAACGGAGTAGAGACTGTGGCATACAGCAACATCTGGTAGCACTGTTTGTTGCCAGATATGTTTCCTTCGTTGATGACGTCATCCGGCTGCTTAGTATGATATGGTAACAGTGTTTGCACGGCGGGCAACTGCCCCTCGTCTGGACGGGGCTTTAGGGTAAGGGGAGTGTGTGGGAGGGGTGGGTGTGATTGTAGGAACCAGATTGTGGCAGTTATGAGCATGTTTGGGTAGGCGGTGGCGTAGGTGGTAGCATACTGGGCTCACATTCACCGCGTGATGGACGACGCGAGTTCGAATCCCCCCACCACACTCAGGATTTTCAGTCACGATCACTGGGAAAACAGCACATGCTGTCCTGAAGATACCCCCAAGACCACCCATCAACGTCCGAGCCCATCAAGCGAACGAACAGGTTCAGAGGGCCGAGACTGGAAGATGGCGCCACTACCAATATAAACTCTCGCCAGCGCCAGAAGGGGCCCCAACACAAGCTCACACAGCCGGAAAATTGGGCCCCCCATCAGGCCCCACCAGGAAGATACCGGCACCGGCGCAAAAAAAAAAAAAAAAAAAATGTTGGTGATGGAGATGTCAATAGCCTACGCACTGGAAAGAGTTGTCACTATCAGTGAAATACTTGCAACAATGACAAATATATAGTTTACATTTCTCGGCAGAGGACAGCGCCAGGGTTATTAATTATAATCAGCGATATTATAAATTGAAAAAGCAGTTTATTTGCGACAGTACTAATTATTCTTTACTTAAAATGGACTATAATTGACTATTTGTTACTGTTGCCTGCATATTATTGATTCTGACGGCTGTGTCCTATGTGCAGCCTGTCATACATTACCCATGACATCGCTGTGAGACACCAGGTTGCCAGCGCCCGATAATGCACATCTCAGACTTGGGAGAACCGATTCTAGCTGTTATGAGCGTTGTAGCGGCGTGTTATGAGCGGTGTGGCGGCGTGTTATGAGCCGAGTAGCAGCTGTGTTATGAGCAGATTAGCGCCTTTCACTGTTACGAGCGGAGGAGGATTGATACTTAAGAGTAGGACTTTTATAACTGTGAGAGGCAATCAGCGGTAGGAGGGAAGTAGCAGCTTTTTGTGAGCGGAGTAGCGGCGTGTTATGAGCCGAGTAGCGCCTTTTACTGTTATGAGCGGAGGAGGATTGATACTAAGAGTAGGACTTTTATAACTGTGAGGCAATCAGCGGTAGGAGCGAAGTAGCAGCTTTTTGTGAGCGGAGTAGCGGCGTGTTATGAGCGGAGTAGCAGTATCATTATGAGCCGAGTAGCGCAGTGTTATGAGCGGAGTAGCGCAGTGTTATGAGCGGAGTAGCGCAGTGTTATGAGCGGAGTAGCGCAGTGTTATGAGCGGAGTAGCGCAGTGTTATGAGCGGAGTAACGCAGTGTTATGAGCGGAGTAGCAGTATCATTATGAGCCGAGTAGCGCAGTGTTATGAGCGAAGTAGTGCAGTGTTATGAGCGGAGTAGCGCAGTGTTATGGGTGGAGTAGCAGTATCATTATGAGCCGAGTAGCGCAGTGTTATGGGTGGAGTAGCAGTATCATTATGAGCCGAGTAGCGCAGTGTTATGAGCGGAGTAGCGCAGTGTTATGAGCGGAGTAGCGCAGTGTTATGAGCCGAGTAGCGCAGTGTTATGAGCGGTGTAGCGCAGTGTTATGAGCGGAGTAGCGCAGTGTTATGAGCGGAGTAGCGCAGTGTTATGAGCCGAGTAGCGCAGTGTTATGAGCGGAGTAGCGCAGTGTTATGAGCCGAGTAGCGCAGTGTTATGAACGAAGTAGCGCAGTGTTATGGGCGGAGTAGCGCAGTGTTATGGGCCGAGTAGCGCAGTGTCATGAGCCGAGTAGCGCAGTGTTATGAGCGGAGTAGCGCAGTGTTATGAGCGGAGTAGCGCAGTGTTATGAGCGGAGTAGTGCAGTGTTATGAGCGGAGTAGCGCAGTGTAATGAGCGGAGTAGCGCAGTGTTATGGGCGGAGTAGCGCAGTGTTATGAGCGGAGTAGTGCAGTGTTATGAGCGGAGTAGCGCAGTGTTATGAGCGGAGTAGCGCAGTGTTATGAGCCGAGTAGCGCAGTGTTATGAGCGAAGTAGCGCAGTGTTATGGGCGGAGTAGCGCAGTGTTATGGGCCGAGTAGCGCAGTGTTATGAGCCGAGTAGCGCAGTGTTATGAGCGGAGTAGCGCAGTGTTATGAGCGGAGTAGCGCAGTGTTATGAGCGGAGTAGCGCAGTGTTATGAGCGGAGTAGCGCAGTGTAATGAGCGGAGTAGCGCAGTGTTATGAGCGGAGTAGCGCAGTGTTATGAGCGGAGTAGCGCAGTGTTATGAGCGGAGTAGCGCAGTGTAATGAGCGGAGTAGCGCAGTGTTATGGGCGGAGTAGCGCAGTGTTATGAGCGGAGTAGCGCAGTGTTATGAGCGGAGTAGCGCAGTGTTATGAGCGGAGTAGCGCAGTGTTATGAGCGGAGTAGCGCAGTGTTATGAGCGGAGTAGCGCAGTGTTATGAGCGGAGTAGCGCAGTGTTATGAGCCGAGTAGCGCAGTGCTATAAGCCGAGTAGCGCAGTGTTATGAGCGGAGTAGCGCAGTGTTATGAGCGGAGTAGCGCAGTGTTATGAGCGGAGTAGCGCAGTGTTATGAGCGGAGTAGCGCCTGTGACTACCTTGCAAGCAGCCGAAGGAAGTTGTGATCAGCGGAAGAGTGAGCAGCGGCGACTCACCCGCGCCTCCTCCTCCTCCTCCTCCTCCTCCTCCTCCTCCTCCTCCTCCTCCTCTGTCTTCCTCCTCCTGAGCACCTGGAGGGACACGGAAGGTTAGAGGTCGGTCCCGTGGGGCTCGATCTGGGGTCCGAGGAGACGCGCTGCGCCCCCCGCCATCCCCGTCTCCTCGGCCGCCGCCACCACCGCCTCCGCCGCCGCTCAGATCCAGGGAGAGGGAGAAGGACTTGGCCATTTTTCTCCACCAGCCTGTGTGAGGGGTTGAGGTGGGGGGGGTAGGGGCAGGGGTGTTAGTGGTGGTGGTAGTAGTAGTGGGGGTTGTGGGGGGCGGTAGTGAGGGGGTGGTTGTAGTGGTGGGCGTGGTTATGGTGGTGGGGGTGGGGCGGGATAGTTCGGGTGGTGGTGGTGGTGGGGTGATGGTTATGGTGGTGCAGGGGTAATGGTGGTTATGGTGGTGGTGGTGGGGTTTTTGGTGGTGGTTGAGGGGTGGAAAGCGTAGTGGTAGTGGTGGTGTTGTTAGGGATGGTGATGGTGGTGGTGGTGGTGTTAGGGATGGTGATGGTGATGGTGGTGGTGTTGTTGTTAGGGATGGTGATGATGGTGGTGGTGGTGTTGTTGTTAGGGATGGTGATGATGGTGGTGGTGGTGTTGTTGTTAGGGATGGTGATGGTGGTGGTGGTAGTGTTGTTGTTGTTAGGGATGGTGATGATGGTGGTGGTGGTGTTGTTAGGGATGGTGATGGTGGTGGTGGTGTTGTTAGGGATGGTGATGGTGGTGGTGGTGTTGTTGGTAGTGGCGGTGGTGTTTCAGTTAAGGGTACAGGTAACGGTGCTTGTGAAGCTAATACTGGTGGTGGTGGTGGTGGTGTAGTGACCCGCCCGTTGCACTAAGTTCCCAGACACACTCGGGCAGGGGGGCAGCTCGTGACCTGGATGGCAGGCCCGGGCCGCGTGCTTCCCGTCTGGCCGGTAGCGGGCTGCCCACACTCCCGTTTCCCGCTCCTGGGTGGGTGTTCTCGGAGGCTTCCGCCTCTCACGTCAAATATTTCCGGAGGCAGAGAAGCAGGGATGGAGTATTCGGTATTCGTATCCGAATACATTCGAATACCGTATTTGGGTGTATTCGTATTCGAATAATTATTGATAGAAATCAAAGTATTCTCATTCGTAATCACATACAAGGGAAAAGTATTGGTGTTCTGCGAACAATCTGTCGAATCCTTCAAAGTTTCTTATCATAAATAACAGCCGCTGTTCCTCACAAGTTGTAAGGTAGCTGTAGTGTTGTGTACAAGTGTACTGTGTTCTGGCACCAGCCTTGAGTTCAGGAGCTCATGGTACTGTTGCATAACTTTGGAACACTGCTGTACCCAATTACGTCAAGAAGGTATTTTTCAATGAAAAGTATTCATGAGTGTATTCATGAATACTTTCAAGAAGTATTCCTATTTGTATTCGAATTAAAACCATTTCAGTGTATTTGTATTCGTATTCGTTGTAATTTGAAGTATTCGTATTCGGATTCGAATACACAACTCTGGTATTCACTCCATCCCTGCCGAGAAGGGGATTACTCTGGTTCTAATGCGTGTTTGTATAGGTCCAGGGTACAGAAGAAGGCTCAAACCACCACCAGGCTCATAAAACTACCCCTGATAATGCTCACAACTCTCATGAAGGCTTCGACAACCTCCCGCCAGGGCCGCACTCTCAACGCTTTCGACTCTCGTGTCAGATATTTCAAAAAGGCCGAAAAGGAGGTTAGTCACGTCCTAACGAGTGTTTTTATAGGACCACGGTGCAAAGGAAGGGTCGAGTTACCACCAGGCTTGTAAAACTACTAATGGAAATGCCCACAAGTCCCACGAAAGCCTTGTCTAATGTGTGTGCTGGGCCGCCGAAATGTTAAAAAATATGACTACTAAAAAAATAAAAAAAAATAAATGGATCTCATGTGTTTCGTGGTAATAGTAGTAGTAGTAGTAGTAGTAGTAGTAGTAGTTGTTGTTGCCGCGGTCAAGGGGAGTGTGTCAAGGGTACTGCCGACGACCCGGTCAAGACACCAGACAGACGCCCCCCCCCCCTTGAGTCTGATTATTGGTGTGTGTGTGTGTGTGTGTGTGTGTGTGTGTGATGGTGGTGGCGGTGACTATGGCGGTGGTGATTCTCTCTCTCTCTCTCTCTCTCTCTCTCTCTCCTTAACTTAGTAAAAAAAAAAAAGAATGCGTTAGTAAAGAAAACAACAAACAATATGAAAAGCAAACACACACACACACACACACACACACACACACACACACACACACACACACACACACACGCACGCACACATAAAATTATATAATATTATCCCACACACACACACACACACACACACACACACACACACACACACACACACACACACACACACACACACACACACACACACACACACACACACAGGGGCTTGGTAGTTAGTTTTAAATATCCTACACACACACACACACACACACACACACACACACACACACACACACACACACACACACACACACACACACACACACACACACAGGGGCTTGGTAGTTAGTTTTAGATATCATACACACACACACACACACACACACACACACACACACACACACACACACACAGGGTCAGGGGCTCGATAGTTAGTTTTAGATATCCTACACACACACACACACACACACACACACACACACACACACACACATAGGGGCTTGGTAGTTAGTTTTAGATATCCTACACACACACACACACACACACACACACACACACACACACACACGCAGGGTCAGGGCAGCGTTCCCTCACTGTTGTACTCAGAACATTGCATTCATCAGTTTCACGCCCCAAAACTATCGTAACCTCACTGATAACAATACCCAATCCAAGTGAGCTTAAAACAGTAAAGTATCGATGTTTTCTTGATATGCTTATTGGTGAAAAACATAAAAATACGATGTGCTGAGTACGATAATCTGGTAACGTTGTTCAGGGCCACCGTTGCCAGATTGTCGTACTCAGATCATAGTATTTACCGCTTTCTGACGCCTAACTATTGCCAAGAAACATTAAAATTTAACTCTTAACGATAACCATAAATGAGTTTCGTTATT
The DNA here is from genome assembly GCF_024679095.1 of Eriocheir sinensis. NCBI lineage: Eukaryota > Metazoa > Arthropoda > Malacostraca > Decapoda > Varunidae > Eriocheir > Eriocheir sinensis. The sequence continues at coordinate 499,856 of NW_026111831.1, forward strand.
GGAGCCCAGAAGACAGTTTAGGGGTAGGAAGTCGGGAAATATAATCGGCTGAGTACGATAATCTGACAACGTTGTTCGGGGCAGTATAAGTCAACGATGCCAGACTGTCGTACTCAGACGCTTATATTTCCCGACTCCCAAACTTCTTCTGGGCTCCAATAACGAAACTAATTTATAGATATCGTTAAAAGAGTTAGATTCTGATGTTTCTTGGCAATAGTTAGGCGTCAGAAACCGGTAAATACTGTGCTCTGAGTACGATGACCTGGCAACGGTGGTATAAGTCAGGGCCATAGAGGTGCATGTTAGAGTGCGCGTCAGCGGCGGCCGTGGGTGGTGTGCCCAGTTCATCTAAAACCGTAGACTTCACACGCCTCACTCCCACCCGGTTTCCTGAGTCCACCATTCGTTATTAAGAAAGCCTGAGACCACCATCGTCTTCCTGAGAAAATTCTGCGTCACACTGGCATAAACTTGTAATACTAATGTAAAACCAAGTATACGAAAATCGAGGCTAAAGTTGCTCAGTGGATAGATTCACATACCTGGGCCATATCATCAATAGGGAACGGACCGAGGATGATGACATTAAGAGTCGTATTAGGAGACATTTCGCCGCCCAAAAACACATATTTGACAAGGCTTTCGTAGGAGTTGTGGGCATTTCCAGGGGTAGTTTAATGACCCTGGTGGTAGTCTGACCCTTCTTCTGTACCGTGAACCTAAGAAACACACACATTTGACAAGGCTTCCGTAGGAGTTGTGGGCATTTCCAGGGGTAGTTTTATGACCCTGGTGGTAGTCTGACCCTTCTGTACCGTGAACCTAAGAAACACACATTTGACAAGGCTTTCGTAGGAGTTGTGGGCATTTCCAGGGGTAGTTTAATGACCCTGGTGGTAGTCTGACTCTTCTTCTGTACCGTGAACCTAAGAAACACACACACATTTGACAAGGCTTTCGTAGGAGTTGTGGGCATTTCCAGGGGTAGTTTTATGACCCTGGTGGTAGTCTGACCCTTCTTCTGTACCGTGAACCTAAGAAACACACACATTTGACAAGGCTTTCGTAGGAGTTGTGGGCATTTCCAGGGGTAGTTTAATGACCCTGGTGGTAGTCTGACTCTTCTTCTGTACTGAAAACCTAAAAACACACACATTTGGAGTTGTGGGCATTTGTAGTCTGACTCTTCTTCTGTACCATGAACCTAAAGAAACACTCATTAGAACCCGACTGATCCCCTCTTTGACCTTTAGAAATAGGTGATGTGAGATGGCAAAGTGGCTTGTAATACCAACTTAAGAAGCACACCACCAAGCTCACAGTCATCGGCAACACACTGCTGAAATTCTCCTTCTGCAGCACGGAGGTGAAGTTGGAGTTATTCAGGAGCCACTTCTCTCTCTACTGCAACTTGCTGTGGTCGGGGTATAGGGCCGCCTCCATGAACCGTCTTAAGCCCCGTTCACACTGTGCCTACTCTGGGCCACGACTACCCACGACTCTAGGGTACACGAGGTCTTGGGTGTTGATGTGAAAGGGTCGGGCATGTCTTGTAAGAGGTCTTGAGACTGTTGCCGAATGCTGCGCCGACGTCATGACGGGAGTCTGGAGTCGTGAGGGTTAGCACGACATACTGGCAACTAGTTAGCCGAATGTCCCAGACAGTCGGCAAGACACCAAGGGTCGTATTTTAAGACACCATCGCTTTTCACATCAACTGTTTCTAAAGGTCAAAGAGAGGATCAATCTGGTTTTCATGAGTGTTTTTTAAGGTTCATGGCACAGAGGAAGGGTCAAACTACCACCAGGGTCATAAAACTACCCCTGGAGAGGCCTACAGCTCCTACGAAAGCCATGTCAAATGTGTGTTTCTTTAGGCTCACGGTACAGAGGAAGGGTCAAACTACCACCAGGGTCATAAAACTACCCTGAAATGCTCCTACGAAACCCATGTCAAATAATGAAACTTGGGCGAAATGTTTTAAAAAAATGACCCCAGACCCCCTAAAAAACCTTCCCCCCTGGAGCGTGTGAAACTTGTCAATTGGAAAAATCGCTGGGTTGTCGCGGCCCAGAGTCGGCACAGTGTGAACGGGGCCTTAGGGTCTGTCATAACGACATCCTCAAGCGGCTTCTGGGGCTTCCTAGATGGACTAGCTCATCCCTGGCCTTCACCGGGCACGTGATGAACTGTGCTGCGTCGCCACGCCGCGTACAGTATATGAGGCGTAGAGTGGAACAATCTGGGAGCTCCATCATCACCTCCGTCAGACAGAGCTCGGCCTGTGTGTGATCTATGCGGCGGGGGTGACTGGGCGTTCTGTACGTGTGGGTTGTGCATAAGTGTCCGCAATGAACACCACTAAAGGGCCAATCTTACAGTCCAATGCAGCAAGTTTGTAAGCTCCCCAACCAAAGAACACACGACGAAAATTCCTTGTATGGTGTTTGGCGTTGATATAAAAAGTAAGAAAATTTAGGAGTCCATACAGGAAATCTCTCTACTATCTGGTGCCGAGTAGAAATAACGGATCATTGTGGAAAATATAGTTTGGTTTAGGCGCTTACAATGACTGTGCTGGACTGTCGAACTGGCCCTTGGTGCCGACCGTGTGCACGCATATATAAGCTGGCAATTATTTACGCGTATATGTATCTCGTTCGATCTCATTCGATTTCTTGTCTTGTTTTTTTATATATATGCCGCTGGGCGAATTAAAACTATTATTATTATTATTATTATTATTATTATTATTATTATTATTATTATTATTATTATTATTATTATTATTATTATTATTATTATTATTATTATATTTCCCTTCAACTCCTTAGTACTCCGCTATTTTTCATCGCATCACTTTTTTAAGCACGGATCCTGAACCTACACGCTTCTCTCATTCTGTTGGTGTGAGTTACGTCCCGATGCAAAAATAAAGAGAGGGTCAACACTGCCTCGAAACCTAAGCTGTGCCGTGACGGGGTTCAACCGCCTCGGCATTTGTTTACCCAGACCCACCACGTGACACCAGCGGGGGCGACACTCCTCCATCACGGCACAGCTTTCGAGGCAGTTTTAACCCTCGATTTTGCGCCGGTAGGCTTCTTCCCGGTGGGGCCTGATGGTTGGCCCAAGGCTTCTTCCCGGTGGGGCCTGATGGTCGGCCCAAGGCTTCTTCCCGGTGGGGCCTGATGGTCGGTCCAAGGCTTCTTCCCGGTGGGGCCTGATGGTCGGCCCAAGGCTTCTTCCCGGTGGGGCCTGATGGTCGGCCCAAGGCTTCTTCCCGGTGGGGCCTGATGGTCGGCCCAAGGCTTCTTCCCGGTGGGGCCTGATGGTCGGCCCAAGGCTTCTTCCCGGTGGGGCCTGATGGTCGGTCCAAGGCTTCTTCCCGGTGGGGCCTGATGGTCGGTCCAAGGCTTCTTCCCGGTGGGGCCTGATGGTCGGCCCAAGGCTTCTTCCCGGTGGGGCCTGATGGTCGGCCCAGTCCGTTCTGGCGCAGGCGAGTGTTTATAGTGGCGCCATCTTGCATTGGCTCATGCTGCCCTCCCGGAGCTCATCTTTAATCCTAGAATCTAGAGTCCGGGTTGACAGGTGGTCTTCTGGACAGCATGTGGGTAGTTTTAAGCCACTCGGCGGCGGCTGAAAAATCCCAGCTTGGTGGCACCGGGCGGGGATTGAACTCGCGTCCTCCTGAACGCGGGGCCGTCACTCTGTCGACTCAGCCACACCAACGGAATCAGAAAAGCTTGTAGATTCAGACTCCGGAATAATGCGATGAAAAACACTTGAGTACTTAGAGTTGAAGGGAAATAAGTGCAAGAAAATGTTGATGCGCTACTTCACCTATCCCTCGTATACTTGTTTTTTGCATTACAGTTTCACATTGATGCTGGTGTGGTGCAGAATACTCTCAGGAAACGATGGTGGGCTCAGTTTTCCTTAATTATGAATGGTCGGGGTCAGGACACCGGGCGGGAGCGAGGCGTGTTAAGTCGTCGGTTTGGGATGACCTGGGCACACACACACTCACGGCCGCCGACCCAGCTCCAGAGGCGACACTTGTGGGCCTTGGCGCGCACCCTAGTATGTAAGTCTGTGCTTGGGGGGAGGGGGTGGGGTGGGGGCAGGAAGAGGGGAACACGAAGAGAAGGAAGAGAAGGAGGAGGGAGGGAATGCAAGGGGAAAATAACGTAGCGTGGAGGAAGAAGGAAGAGAAAGGAGAGGAAGAAAAGGAGGAAAGAGAAAGAACGCGAAGAAGAGGAAGAGAAGGAGGAGGGAGGGAACGCAAGGAGAGAAAACGTAGGGGGAGGAAGGGAAAGAAGGAGGAAGAAGGGAGAGAAAGGAGAGAAAGAAAAGGAGGAAAGGGAGAGGACACGAAGAAGAGGAGGAGGAAGAGGAGGAGGCGAAGGGTGGAGGGAGAAAAATGAAGGCAGCAGCAGAGAGAGAGAGAGAGAGAGAGAGAGAGAGAGAGAGAGAGAGAGAGAGAGAGAGAGAGAGAGAGAGAGGAGAAACAGAAAAAAACAATGCCCTGAGTGTGATAACCTTACAACGATGGTCGGGACGGGATCGGGACAGGTCGGGGTTAGTCGGGGTTAGTCGGGACGCACACCAAGACGCTGACGGGGGTGCTGACGAAGGGGGTGACGAGGGCGCTGACGTACCTCCCAGATTCACGGTGGAGGATCTGACTGACGGCTGGAGGGAGGCGAGGGGGGTGTAGGGGCCCACGTCCTCCTCCCCCTCCTCCAGAATGTCAGGGAGGATAAGGTTTTGCTTCTCCTCAGGCACGCTGCGGCAGGGAGAGAAGGAGGAGGGGGGAGAGGAAGGAAGGAGGAGGGAGAGAATGGAGGGGAGAAGGAGAGGGAGAGAAGGAGGAGGAGGAGGAGGGAGAGAAGGAGGAGAGAGGGAGGAGGGGGGAGAGAAGGAAGGAAAAGGAGGAGGAGGGGAAGTAGTGAGGAAAGACGGAGGGAGAATGAAAGGAGGAGAGAGGGAGAGGAGAGAGGGTGGGAACAGGAAGAGAAGGAGGAGAGAAGTAGGAAAGAGGAGGAGGGAAAAGGAGGAGGTGGAGGAAGAGGAAGAAAGGAGGAAGCAGAGGAAGAAGAGAGGAAGCAGGGAGGGTGGGAACAGGAAGAGAATGAGAGGAGGAGGGAAAAGGAGGAGGTGGAGGAAGAGGAAGAAGGGAGGAAGAAGAGAGGAAGCAGGGAGAGGAGAGAGGGGATAGGAAGAGAAGGAGGAAAGAGGAGGAGGAGGGGAGGAAGAGGAGGAGGAGGGAGGAAGAGGAGGAGGAGGCAGGAAGAGGAGGAGGAGGCAGGAAGAGGAGGAGGAGGGAGGAAAGGGATTTAGAATGAGCAAGGAGAGAGAGAGAGAGAGAGAGAGAGAGAGAGAGAGAGAGAGAGAGAGAGAGAGAGAGAGAGAGGGAGAGGGAGAGAGAGAGAGAAGGAGGAGGAAGGAGACAGGAAGGGAAGGTAGGGAGAGGGAAGGAGAGGAAGGAAGGAAGAGAAAGAAGGAAGGAGGAGGAAGGAGACAGAGGAAGGGAAGGTAGGGAGAGGGAAGGAAGGAAGGAAGGAAGGAAGGAAGGAAGGAAGGAGGAAGCAGACAGAGGAAGGGAAGGTAGGGAGAGGGAAGGAAGGAAGGAAGGAAGGAAGGAAGGAAGGAAGGAGGAGGAAGGAGACCGAGGAAGGGAAGGTAGGGAGAGGGAAGGAAGAAAGGAAGGAAGGAAGGAAGAGGGAAGGAAGGAAGGAAGGAGGAGGAAGGAGAGGGGAAGGTAGGGGAAGGGGAAGGAAGGAAGAAAGGGAAGGAAGGAAGAAAGGAAGGAAGGAAGGAAGGAAGGAAGGAAATAAGGAAGGGAAGAAGGAGACAGAGGAAGGAAGGAAGGAAGGAAGGAAAGGAAGGAAGGAAGGAGGAGGAAGGAGACAGAGGAAGGAAGGTAGGGAGAGGAAGGAAGAAGGAAGGAAGGTAGGAAGGAAGGAAGGAAGGAAGGAACGAATGAGGGAAGGAAGGAAGGAACGAACGAAGGAAGGCGGAGGACGGAGACCGAGGAAGGGAAGGTAGGGAGAGGGAAGGAAGGAAGGAAGGAAGGAAGGAAGGAAGGAGGAGGAAAGAGACAGAGGAAGGGAAGGTAGGGAGAGGGAAGGAAGGAAGGAAGGAAGGAAGGAAGGAGGACGAAGGAGACCGAGGAAGGGAAGGTAGGGAAGGAAGGAAGGAAGGAAGGAAGGAAGGAAGGAAGGAAGGAAGGAAGGAAGGAAGGAAGGAGACAGAGGAAGGAAGGTAGGGGAGGAAGGAAGGAAGGAAGGAAGGAGGAGGAAGGAGACCGAGGAAGGGAAGGTAGGGAGAGGGAAGGAAGGAAGGAAGGAAGGAAGGAAGAGGGAAGGAAGGAAGGAAGGAAGGAAGGAAGGAAGGAAGGAGGAGGAAGGAGACAGAGGAAGGGAAGGTAGGGAGAGGGAAGGAAGGAAGGAAGGAAGGAAGAAGGAAGGAAGGAAGGAAGGAAGGAAGGAAGGAAGGAGGAGGAAGGAGACAGAGGAAGGGAAGGTAGGGAGAGGAAAGGAAGGAAGGAAGGAAGGAAGGAAGGAGGAAGAAGGAGACAGAGGAAGGGAAGGTAGGGAGAGGGAAGGAAGGAAGGAAGGAAGGAAGGAAGGAGGAAAAGCCGGGAGAAAGGCAGGGAGACAAACAGACGAAAAAAGAAAAACAATATTAATACAGCTTAAAACATCAACAACAACAACAATAACAATAGCAACAACAACAACAATAACAACAACAATAGTAAACAACCACTCTGCAAAAAAATATATAAAAGTAGTAAAAAAAAACATTATTAATCTATTCTACGTCAAAAAAGTAATTCTTCAAAAACAACAACAAAAATAACAGCCAAAACAGTGAACAGTAAATTACCGGAAAAAAATGTTCTCTTCATGTTCTCTTCATGTTCTCTTCGTGTTCTTTTTCCTTTTCGTCTGATTGTGTTTGAAAAAGTTGTCTTATCGTGTTTGTTTGTGCGTTTGTTTCCTCTTTTTAGGTGTGTGTTTTGGTTGTTTTCTACCTTTTTTTTATCGCTCTGAAAAAAGTATGTTTGTATGTGTCCCAGAAGCACACACACACACACACACACACACACACACACACACACACACACACACACACAGCTGTCTCATCACATCCTTTCCTTCCTATCCTTCCTCCCTTTCCTTTCCCTGCTTCCTCCCTTCTTCCTCCTCTTCATTCTTCCTATCTCCAACTTCTACCCCTCTTTCTCTCCTTCTTTTCCTTTCTCTCGCTCCTCCATCTCCCTTCTCTCCCTCCTTTTCCTTTCCCCTTCTCCCTCCTCCTTCACAGCAAGGTCTTCAGTCTAAACAACCGCTTGCAGGGTCTTTGCAGGGAGCTTGACAGGTTGAAGTGTTCCTTGTATAATACTTTCACTGTACAATAGTTTAGTCAGACCCCACTTGGAATATGCGGTACAGTTTAGTCAGACCCCACTTGGAATATGCGGTACAGTTTAGTCAGACCCCACTTGGAATATGCGGTACAGTTTTGGTCTCCCCACCATGCAAAGGACATTGCTAAATTAGAAGGTGTGTAACGTCGGGCAACAAAAATGATCCCTTCCTTGCAACGTTTTGGAGCCTTCTGATTAATATAATTTCACTTAGGTTTAATTAAGAACACATCACCTAGTCTGGACCATAGGGTCTGTGTGGTCTGAATATCTATGTAAATCTATCTCTCCTTGGGTAATCTTTATTATGAGCGGGGTAGCGGCAGTGTTGTGGTGTGAGCCGTGTAGCGCGTGGGGTGAGCGGCGTGGCGGTCTCCTATTGGCCGAATCAATTCACCTTGGAACTTATATTATTCCTCCTTTCCCAGCCTCCCCTAACGGTATAATCTTCTACGCAGCCACGGCCGAGTCTTTCCTATGCTTACGTAATCTATACAAGGACACGACGAAGATGAGGAAGAAAAGGGAGAGAGAAGACGAAGAAGGGAGGAAGAGAAGGGAGATAAAGAAAGATGAGGAATGGAGAAGGCAGTGAAATGAAGAAAAAAAGGGAGAGAGAGGGAGATAAAGGAAAAGCGGAGGAAGAAAAGAGAGAGAAAGAAAAGGGAGAAGGGAGGAAACAGTGAAAAAAAGGAAGAAAATGGAGATAAAGAAAGAAAAAGGAAGAAGGGAGGAAACAGTGAAAGAGGAAGAAAAGGGAGATAAAGAAAGAAAAATGAAGAAGGGAGGAAGAAAATGGAGATAGAGGAAGAAAAAGGAAGAAGGGAGGAAACAGTGAAAGAGGAAGAAAATGGAGATAGAGGAAGAAAAATGGAGAAGGGAGGAAGAAAATGGAGATAGAAAAAGAAAAAAGGGAGAAGGGAGGAAACAGTGAAAGAGGAAGAAAATGGAGATAGAAAAAGAAAAAAGGGAGAAGGGAGGAAACAGTGAAAGAGGAAGAAAATGGAGATAGAAAAAGAAAAAAGGGAGAAGGGAGGAAACAGTGAAAGAGGAAGAAAATGGAGATAGAGGAAGAAAAGGGAGAAGGGAGGAAGAAAATGGAGATAGAGGAAGAAAAAGGGAGAAGGGAGGAAACAGTGAAAGAGGAAGAAAAGGGAGATAGAGGAAGAAAAGGGAGAAGGGAGGAAGCAGTGAATGTCTCCTATGCTATTCTTGAACCTAATGTAACTGTCTCTCTCTCTCTATAGGTCATTTATTTAACTTCCTTATCACAACCTGTCCCTTCTCCGGCCACTCCCAGACGCCGTTCAAGCTGTCCTTCCTTCCTTCCTTCCTTCTTTACAAGCCTTCCTTCTTCGGCCATTCCTAGACGCCGTTCCCTACAATCTTCCCTTCCTTCCTTCCTTCCTTCCTTCCTTCTTCGGCCATTCCCAGACGCCGTTCCCTACAATCTTCCCTTCCTTCCTTCCTTCCTTCCTTCCTTCCTTACAAGCCTTCCTTCTTCGGCCATTCCTAGACGCCGTTCCCTACAATCTTCCCATCCTTCCTTCCTTCCTTCCTTCTTTACAAGCCTTCCTTCTTCGGCCATTCCTAGACGCCGTTCCCTACAATCTTTCCTTCCTTCCTTCCTTCCTTCCTTACAAGCCTTCCTTCTTCGGCCATTCCTAGACGCCGTTCCCTACAATCTTTCCTTCCTTCCTTCCTTCCTTCCTTACAAGCCTTCCTTCTTCGGCCATTCCCAGACACCGTTCTCTACAATCTTCCCTTCCTTCCTTCCTTCCTTCCTTACAAGCCTTCCTTCTTCGGCCATTCCTAGACGCCGTTCCCTACAATCTTTCCTTCCTTCCTTCCTTCCTTCCTCATGTTTTCCTTCGGCCATTCCTAGACGCCGTTCCCTACAATCTTTCCTTCCTTCCTTCCTTCCTTTTTTACAAGCCTTCCTTCTTCGGCCATTCCCAGACACCGTTCCCTTTAATCTTTCCTTCCTTCCTTCCTTCCTTACAAGCCTTCCTTCTTCGGCCATTCCTAGACGCCGTTCCCTACAATCTTCCCTTCCTTCCTTCCTTCCTTCCTTACAAGCCTTCCTTCTTCGGCCATTCCTAGACGCCGTTCTCTACAATCTTCCCTTCCCTTCTTCCTTCCTTCCTTACAAGCCCTCTTCTTCGGCCATTCCTAGACGCCGTTCCCTACAATCGTTCCCTCCTTCCTCCTTCCTCTTTCCCTTACTTCCTTCCTTCCTTACAAGCTGTCCCTTCTTCGGCCGTTCCTGTGAGATCAGTTCCAACACTATCACTCAGCCAGACGCCAACGCCCCTTTAAGTGTTAGTGGCTACACCCAACATGTTAATTTTCTCTGATAGTGATATTCTGGCGTAAATGGACGAAGAAAACAGGTGGTTGGAACTGTAGTGTGGGGGATTTTTTTTTTCGAAGGCGAGGAACAGTTCAGAAGCTGCCGTTGTTTTTTGTGTTGGTAATAATTGGCGCACCTAACACCACCATAGCCGATCCAGGATTCAGGACGTTTCCTAACTTATAGGCGGTAATGTTATAATAGGCGCACCTAACATCATCATAGCCGATCCAGGATTCAGGACGTTTCCTAAAGTAGATGAGGTAGCGTTATAATTGTATTTCGTAAAGAATCCTTATAACCAAAAACTAACTAAAATTATGGGTATTCTTTTTCTTGAACAGAACATT
>NW_026111831.1:515000-522500 GCF_024679095.1 Eriocheir sinensis
AGAGAAGGGAGGGAGGGAAGGAAGGAGAGAGAGAGAGAGAGAGAGAGAGAGAGAGAGAGAGAGAGAGAGAGAGAGAGAGAGAGAGAGAGAGAGAGAGAGAGAGAGAGAGAGAGATAAGGGCGTAGCAACAACAACAACAACAACAACAACAACAACAACAACAACAACAAAGAATGGAAGAGGAAGGGAGGGGAGGGGAAGGGAGTGGAAGGGGAGGAAAGGGGAAGGGAGAGGAAAGAGGGAGGGGAAGGGAAGGGAGAAGGAGGAAGAAGAAGGAAAATAGAGAGGAAAGGGGAGTGAGGGGAAGGGAGGAGAGAAGGAGGAAGAAGAAGGATAATATGGAGGAAAGGGGAGGGAGAGGAAGGGAGGAGAGGGGAAAACCAGAATTCCTCCTCTCCTCCCCTCTCCCTCCTCCTTCCCCCCCTTTCTCTCCCTCTCCATTACCCCCTCTCAACAACAGCAACAGTGGGAGGGAGGAAGGGAGAGAGGGAGAAAGAAGGGAGGGAGGAAAGGGAGGGGGAAGAAGGGAGATGATGTGGGTTTTCCAGGGAGAGAAGGGAGAGAAGTGGAGAGTTAAAGGGAGGGAAGGTGGGAAGGGAGGAAAGAAGAGAGGAGAGAGAGGGAGAGAAGGAGGGAGAGAGAGAGGAAGGGAGGGAGGGAGGGAGGGAGGAAGGGAGGGACAGAATGAGTTATAGGTACAGAGCTAAGGATGATGATGATGAAGAGGAGGAGGAGGAGGAAGAGGAGGAGGAGGAAGAGGAGGAGGAGGAGGAGGAGGAAGAATGAAAAGTAAAGAAAAAGTGAGATGGAACGAAAAAAAGAAGAAAGAAAAGAAGAAGAAGAAGAAGAAGAAGAAGAAGAGGAAGAAGAAGAAGAAGAAGAAGAAGAAGAAGAAGAAGAAGAAGAAGAAGAAGAAGAAGAGGAAAAAAAAGAAGAAAAACATCAACACCACGAAGAGAGAGAGAGAGAGAGAGAGAGAGAGAGAGAGAGAGAGAGAGAGAGAGAGAGAGAGAGAGAGAGAGAAACGAAGGTCAAATTAGTGCTTAATTTTTTGCCTCCAGAAAAACCGATTACTTGAGAGGCTTTAGGAGGAGGAGGAGGAGGAGGAGGAGGAGGAGAGAAAATGAAGAGGGAATGGAGAGAAATGTTGGTAAATAGGAAAGAAATGGAGATGGAGGAGGAGGAGGAGGAGGAGGAGGAGGAGGAGGAGGAGGAATAATACATAAATATACATAGAAAGATGAGGAGGTGGAGGAGGAAGATGTGGAGAAGTAGCAGGAGGAGGAGGAGGAAGAAGAAGAAGAAGAAGAAGAAGAAGAAGAAATATATGCTGGGGGTTTAAAAATGGGCTGGAGGAGGATTAGGTGGAGGAGGAGGAGGAGGAGGAGGAGGAGGTGGAGAAGATTCATGGGTTAGTTTGGCTGAAAAGGAGGAGGAGGAGGAGGAGGAAGAGGAGGCAAGATAGGAAGAAGTAGAAGAGAAAGAAGGAGGAGGAGGAGGAGGAGGAGGAGGAGGAGGACTCAATTACAGTTACATAAAAGGAGGAGGAGGAGGAGGAGGAGGAAGAAGAACAAAAACAGAACAGGCATGGAACAGAGTTAGAAGGACACGTATATAACAGGTGGGAGGGAGAGATGGAGGGAGGGAGAGAGGGAGAAAGAAGGGAAGGAGAGAGGGAGAGGAAGGGAGGAAGGAAGGGAGGAATGGGAGGGGGAAGAAGGGAGATGATGTTGGGTTTTCAAAGTCCAAGGTCTAGAGTGCAGGCAGTGGAAATGAGTTAGTTGAGGAGTGCTTGTGGTGTGAGTAGAATGGACGGAATGAGTAATTGAGTCTGATCAGGACGCTAGTATTCTCCAGGATGAACTCAACAGATTGTATGACTGGGCGGATAAATGGCAGATGGATTTCAATGTAGGGAAGTGCAGTATTCTGAGTGTAGGTAGGAACAACCCCTCACATAACTATTGCTTAAATGACACTCCCATAAGCAGGTCTGGGTGCAAGAGGGATTTAGGGGTCTTAGTGAGCTCTGATCTCCGTCCAAGGGCACAATGCATTCAAGCTAGAAATCGAGCAAACAGGGTACTGGGATTTGTTTCAAGGAGCTTAAGCAACAGAAGCCCCGAAGTCTTCCTCAAACTATATTTAGCATTAGTTAGACCTCATCTTGACTATGCGGTTCAGTTCTGGTCACCTTACTTTAGAATGGATATCAAAATGTTAGAATCGGTGCAGAGGAGGATGACTAAGATGATTCAGGGGTTGAGAAACTTGCCATACGAGGAAAGACTCAAACAGTTAAACTTGCATTCTCTAGAAAGGCGAAGGGTGCGTGGAGACATGATCGAGGTTTATAAATGGATGAAGGGCTTTAATAAGGGGGATATTCATTTTTTTTTCTTTTTTACGACTTGGCCTATTGCGCCGGTAGGGTTCTTCCCGGTGGATCCTGATGATCGGCCCAAGGCTTCATCCCGGTTGGTAAGAGAACCGGGTAGGACACGAAGTAACGGGTTTAAACTGGATAAATTCAGATTCAACAGGGACATAGGCAAAAATTGGTTTACTAACAGAGTGGTGGATGAATGGAATAGGCTGAGCAGTCATGTGGTGAGTGCCAATACAATTGTCACATTCAAAAATAGACTAGATAAATTCATGGACAGCGATATTAGGTGGGGTTAGATACACGGGAGCTTAGGGTCAAAGGAGCTGCCTACCGGCCTCTTGCAGACTCCTACGTTCTTATGTTCTTATGTTCTTATGAACGTTTTGGAATGTGTCACGGGGGTGAAGGGAAGAAGTGTGCAGTGGTGGAAGAAGTGAAGCGACAGACTTTAAAGTGGTTTGGCCACATGGAGCGAATGGAGGAGAGTAAGATGACCAGGAGGGTGTGTGTGAGTGAGATAGAGGGAGGGAATGATAGAGGACGACCTCCAGTGAAATGGAGGGATAGGGTGCAGGAGTACGTTAGGGAGAGGGGGGAAAGATCCTTGAGAAACTTTGAGCAGGCAAGGAGGGAGTGTCTGGATAGAGAGAGATGGAAACTTCTGCCATGGCCATCCCCTGCTGGGAGTTCCTAGGAGCAGGCGTCCATGAAATGATGATGATGATGAGTACATTAGGGAGAGGGGGAAAGATCCTTGCGAAACTTTGAGCAGGCAAGGAGGGAGTGTCTGGATAGAGAGAGATGAAAACTCTTCTGCCGTGGCCCTGGTGGGAGCTCCTAGGATCTTGATTAGGTTATTCCCCTCCCAATGACTTACACAAACAGGAGGAGGAGGAGGAGGAGGAGGGAGAGAAAGAGAAGGACAGGACAGGAAATGTAGGAGGAGGGGAGGGGAGGGGAAAGAAAGGGAGGGGAAGGGAAGGGAAAGGGAGGGGAAGGAAGGGAGGGGAAAGGAAGGAAAGGAAGGGGAAGGGAAAGGAAGGGAAAGGAATGGAGGGGAAGGGAAGGGAAGGGAAGAGGAAGGAAGGGAGGAGGGAAGGGAGGAAAGGAAGGAGGGGAAAGGAAGGAAAGGACGGGGAAGGGAAGGGAAAGGAATGGAGGGGAAGGGAAGGGAAGAGGAAGGGAAGGAAAGGGAAGGGAAGGGAGGGGAAGGGAAGGGAAAGGAATGGATGGGAAGGGAAAGGAAGGGAAAGGGATGGGAAGGGAAGGGAAGGGAAGGAAAGAGAAGGGAAAGGAAGGGACGAGGAGGAAAAGGAAGGGAAAAGGAGGGGACGGGAAGGAAAGGGAAGGGAGGGGAGGGAAAAGAAAGGAAGGGTAGAGGAGGGGAACGAAAGTCAGGGGAAGGGAGGGAAGGAAGAGTAGGGAAGGAAGAGAAGGGAAGGAAGGAAGGAGGGGAGGGAAAGGAAAGGAAGGGAAAGGAATGGAGGGGAAGGAAAGGGAAGGGAAAGGGAAAGGAGGGGAAGAAGAGGGAAGGGAAGAGAAGAAGGAAGGAAGGAGGGGAGGGAAAGGAAAGGAAGGGAAAGGAATGGAGGGGAAGGGAAAGGGAAAGGACTGGAAGGGGAAGGGAAGAGGAAGGGAGGGGAAGGGAGAAGAGGAGACGAAGGAGAGAGAAGGAGAACAAGTAGGAGAGGAAGGAAGGAGGGGAAGGAGAGGAGAGGGGAAACCTCCTCCTCTCCTCCGACGGGGAACTTTCCAGGATGCGAAGGAGGGAGGAAGGGAAGGAAGGGAGGAAGAGAGGAAGAAAGGAAGGAAGAAAGGAAGGAGGGAAAGAAAGAAGGAAGGAAGGAAGGGAGGAAGGGAGGAAGAAAGGAAGGAAGAAAGGAAGGAGGGAGAGAAAGAGAAGGAAGGAAGGAAGGAAGGAGGGAGAGAAAGAGAAGGAAGGAAGGAAGGAAGGAAGAAGGGAGAGAAAGAGAAGGAAGGAAGGAAGGAAGGAAGGAAGAGAGGAAGAAAGGAAGGAAGAAAGGAAGGAAGGAAGGAAGAAAGGAAGGAAAAGAAGGAGGGAAGGAAGGAGTGTGTGTGTGTGTGTGTGTGTGTGTGTGTGTGTGTGTGTGTGTGTGTGTGTGTGTGTGTGTGTGTGAGACCTTGATTTTTTTGTGTGTGTGCGTGTTTGGTAAGACATAAGAGCAATTTCTGTAGTGAGGAGGAGGAGGAGGAGGAGGAGGAGGAGGAGGAGGAGGAGGAGGAGGAGGAGGAAGAGCAGGAGGAGGAGGAGGAGGAGGAGGAATAAAAATGACAACAATACTGTAATGAAAATTTGGAAAAGAAAGAACAGGATATGACGAGGAAGAAGAAGAAGAAGAAGAAGAAGAAGAAGAAGATTTTAGTGCTGAGAAAGAGGAGAAAGAAGAACTGGATGTAACAAGCAAAGGGAGGAGGAGGAGGAGGAGGAGGAGGAGGAGGAGGAGGAGGAGGAGGAGGAGGAGGAGGAGAGTCATTCTTCTACAGAGGAGGAGGAGGAAGAAGGAAGAAGGAAGGGAGGAAAGAAAGAAAGAAAGAAAGAAAGAACAGAAATAGACAATGATACCAGACAAAGGGAAGTGTGTGTGTGTGTGTGTGTGTGTGTGTGTGTGTGTGTGTGTGTGTGCGTTACGTCACCAAGGTCGTGTTTTGGACAGGTATTGGGTACTAATTTTAGGTAAGGAACAACTTTTTATAGGTAAGGGAAGGTAAGGAAAGGTAACCATAAAGGAAGCTGATTAGATTAGGTAACAATGCAGCTGTGTGTGTGTGTGTGTGTGTGTGTGTGTGTGTGTGTGTGTGTGTGTGTGTGTGTGTGTGTGTTATGTAAGGTAAGACGTAGATATCTTAGCCTTGAGGTAAGAACATATATGACTGTCTAATTTAAGGTAAAGGTTAGGGGAGCCAGAAGGTAAGGGAAGAAGGGAGAGAGGAAGGAAGGGAAGAGGGAGGGAGGAAGGGACGGAGAGAGAAGGAAGTAGAGAAAGGAAGGGAAGGGGGAAGGGAGGAAGGGAAGTAGAGAGAGGGTAGAGAAAGGAAGGGAATTAGGGAGGGAGGAAGGGAAGGAGAGAGGGAGGGAGGAAGGGTGGAGAAAGGAAGGGAGGGGCGAGGGAGAGAGGGAGGGTAGAGAAAGGAAGGGAAGGGGGGAAGGAGGAAGGGAAGGGGAGAGGAAGTGAGGTAAGGACAGGTAAGGTAAGGACAGGTAAGCTAAGGTAAGCATGTAATTAGCAAGAGCAACCCTGTTATACATTTAGGTAAGGTAAGGGATGGGGACACTAAGGTAAACGGGAGGTGTGGTAGGTAAAACTAAGGTAAAAATTTGGTGTAGATAAGTTTCATTAAGGTAAGGGGAAGGTGTTATCTGTACAGGTGAGGATTGGAAGGCTTGTCATGACGGAAGGGCGGATTAGGCAAGCTTGTAACATGCTATACATATTAACGAGTGAGGGTGTGTTGGTGTGTGCTGGGAGGGGTGTGGGTGTGAAGGGGGGGGTAGAGTGTGGGGGGTGCGGGAGGGGGAGGAGGAAGGCTGGAGCGAACGAGGAAGGGGGAGAGAGAGAGAGAGTGAGAGAGAGAGAAGGGAGGTTAAAGGATTGACGGAAGGGTGAGACAGGGAGGAAGATATTGAAAAGGGAGAAAGGGAGGGAAGGAGAAGGAAGAGGAAGGGAGGAAGGGAGAGACAGAGGAGGAAGAAATTGAGAGAGAGGAAAGGGAGGGAAGGAGAAGGAAGAGGAAGGGAGGAAGGGAGAGACAGGGAGGAAGAAATTGAGAGAGAGGAAAGGGAGGGAAGGAGAAGGAAGAGGAAGGGAGGAAGGGAGAGACAGAGGAGGAAGAAATTGAGAGAGAGGAAAGGGAGGGAAGGAGAACGAAGGGAGGAAGGGAGAGACAGGGAGGAAGAAACTGAGAGAGTGGAAAGGGAGGGAAGGAGAAGGAAGAGGAAGGGAGGAAGGGAGAGACAGGGAGGGAAGGGGAAGGAAGAGGAAGGGAGGGAGGGAGAGACAGGGAGGAAGAAATTTAAAAAGGGAGAGAAAAAGGAAGAAAGGATGAAAAACGGTAGAGAGGGAAGGAGGAAAGAAGGGAGGAGAAAGGGAGGGAAGGAAGAAGAAAGGGAGAAAGGGGGGTGGAGGGGGAGAGAAGGGAAGGGGTGATAAGGTAAGGTGAAGAGAGGGAAGGGGAGAAAGATTAGGGTGTGTGAGAGAGTTCAGGGTGTATAAGATATGGGGTGCTGGGGTGAGGGGCGTAAGGGTATGGGGTGCTGGGGTGAGGGGTGTAAGGGTATGGGGTGCTGGGGTGAGGGGTGTAAGGGTATGGGGTGCTGGGGTGAGGGGTGTAAGGGTATGGGGTGCTGGGGTGAGGGGTGTAAGGGTATGGGGTGCTGGGGTGAGGGATGTAAGGGTATGGGGTGCTGGGGTGAGGGATGTAAGGGTATGGGGTGCTGGGGTGAGGGGTGCAAAGGGCATGGGGTGCTGGGGTGAGAGGTAAGGGTATAAAAGAGGGGATGTAAGGGTATGGGGTGCTGGGGTGAGGGGTGCTGGGGTGAGGGATGTAAGGGTATGGGGTGCTGGGGTGAGGGGTGTAAGGGTATGGGGTGCTGGGGTGAGGGGTGTAAGGGTATGGGGTGCTGGGGTGAGGGATGTAAGGGTATGGGATGCTGGGGTGAGGGATGTAACTTAGGGTTGCATTATGAGACATTTTGCCACCTAAGAAACACACTCATTTGACAAGGCTTTCGTGGGTGTTGTGGGCATTTCCAGGGGTAGTTTTATGACCCTGGTGGTAGTGTGATCCTTCCTCTGTACCATGAACCTAAGAAACACTCATTTGACAAGGCTTTCGTAGGTGTTGTGGGCATTTCCAGGGGTAGTTTTATGACCCTGGTGGTAGTTTGACCCTTCCTCTGTACCATGAACCTAAGAAACACACACATTTGACAAGGCTTTCGTGGGTGTTGTGGGCATTTCCAGGGGTAGTTTTATGACCCTGGTGGTAGTGTGACCCTTCCTCTGTACCATGAACCTAAGAAACACATATATGACAAGGCTTTCGTGGGTGTTGTGGGCATTTCCAGCGGTAGTTTTATGACCCTGGTGGTA
>NW_026111831.1:525000-567500 GCF_024679095.1 Eriocheir sinensis
AGGAACCAAATCAAAGGAACCAAAATAAAGGAACCAAAACAAAGGAACCAAAATAAAGGAACCAAAATAAAGGAACCAAATCAAAGGAACCAAAATAAAGGAACCAAAACAAAGGAACCAAAATAAAGGAACCAAAATAAAGGAACCAAAATAAATGAACCGAAACAAAGGAACCAAAATAAAGGAACCAAAACAAAGGAACCAAAATAAAGGAACCGAAACAAAGGAACCAAAATAAAGGAACCAAAACAAAGGAACCAAAATAAAGGAACCAAAATAAAGGAACCAAAACAATGGAACCAAAACAAAGGAACCAAAATAAAGGAACCAAAATAAAGGAACCAAAATAAAGGAACCAAAACAAAGGAACCAAAATAAAGGAACCAAAATAAAGGAACCAAAACAAAGGAACCAAAATAAAGGAACCAAAACAAAGGAACCAAAATAAAGGAACCAAAATAAAGGAACCAAAATAAATGAACCGAAACAAAGGAACCAAAATAAAGGAACCAAAACAAAGGAACCAAAATAAAGGAACCAAAACAATGGAACCAAAACAAAGGAACCAAAACAGAATAAATCCTTACGTACTTAAAGGAACGATACAAAGGAACCAAAGTAAAGGAACCCAAAGTAACGGGGTATACTAATTCTTAGCAGGCGTCACCAGCGATTAAGTCCTTGTGCCCACGAAGCTTGAGTTATTCTTTCAATTATCGTAAATTACCTGTGTTTCTCTGAGGCTTGTAACAATTACACTTCAGTACAACAAGTGATACTGTTGTTAACAAAAATGTAGTTGGTCATTCTCGTTGTTTTAGTTATTGGTAAACGAGAGGAAATATGAGCCGGTTTCACAGTCCAACACAGCGTCTTCGTAACAGCCCGAACCAAACTATAGAATCCCATACAATCCAAAATGGTGAGGTCTTCGATGCCACACTAAATATACAAGACTTTTCCCGTGTAGTTTCATCAAATTTGTGAACTTAAATATAAACACCAGACACTATACAAGGAAATTTCGAAGGCTCTGGTATTGGTTTGGGAGCTTACTAACCCATCATGGGGAACTGTGAAACTGGCCCACTGTCTTTGGCTTCCGGTGTAACGCTGCGCCCTTAACCTCTGGCCTTAACGCCATCACCATTGACCTGCCCACCCTTCTCATACCGGCAGGCATCCACCCAAGGTCTCAATGCAACCGTCATTTGAGGGCGGAGTGTAATATGCTGGAAGCGGACCCAGACACCTGGCCGTCCTAGTGTTGGGGGGGGGCTTGTTGAGATGCTTGACCTCTAATGTTTTTTTATGAATTCCGTGAAAGGCGAGACTGGTACACCCAAAGCAGGTACTCCGCAAATATTGGAATATAAACAGAATAAAAAAAAGTTCAGTTCTGCTTGAATTCACAGGGAAAGAAAAATTTTTAAAGAGGCGAACCTTGCATCGGTCATATAGTTTCTCTCGTTTACCAATAAATAAGACAACGAGAATGATCAACCACATTTTTTAAGGGGAGAACCTTGCATCAGTCATTTTTTAAGGGAAGAACCTTGCATCAGTCATTTTTTAAGGGAAGAACCTTGCATCAGTCATTTTTTAAGGGAAGAACCTTGCATCAGTCATTTTTAAGGGAAGAACCTTGCATCAGTCATTTTTAAGGGAAGAACCTTGCATCAGTCATTTTTAAGGGAAGAACCTTGCATCAGTCATTTTTAAGGGAAGAACCTTGCATCAGTCATTTTTTAAGGGAAGAACCTTGCATCAGTCATTTTTAAGGGAAGAACCTTGCATCAGTCATTTTTAAGGGGAGAACCTTGCATCAGTCATTTTTAAGGGAAGAACCTTGCATCAGTCATTTTTAAGGGAAGAACCTTGCATCAGTCATTTTTTAAGGGAAGAACCTTGCATCGGTCATTTTTTAAGGGAAGAACCTTGCATCAGTCATTTTTAAGGGAAGAACCTTGCATCGGTCATTTTTTAAGGGAAGAACCTTGCATCAGTCATTTTTAAGGGAAGAACCTTGCATCAGTCATTTTTTAAGGGGAGAACCTTGCATCAGTCAATTTTTAGGCGAGAACCTTGCATCAGTCATTTTTAAGGGAGAACCTTGCATCAGTCATTTTTAAGGGGAGAACCTTGCATCAGTCATTTTTAAGGGGAGAACCTTGCATCAATCATTTTTAAGGGGAGAACCTTGCATCAGTCATTTTTAAAGGGAGAACCTTGCATCAGTCATTTTTAAGGGGTGAACCTTGCATCAGTCATTTTTAAGGGAGAACCTTGCATCAGTCATTTTTTAAGGGGAGAACCTTGCATCAGTCATTTTTAAATGGGAGAACCTTGCATCAGTCATTTTTAAGGGAAGAACCTTGCATCAGTCATTTTTAAATGGGAGAACCTTGCATCAGTCATTTTTAAGGGAAGAACCTTGCATCAGTCATTTTTAAGGGGAGAACCTTGCATCAGTCATTTTTAAAGGGAGAACCTTGCATCAGTCATTTTTAAAGGGAGAACCTTGCATCAGTCATTTTTAAGGGGAGAACCTTGCATCAGTCATTTTTAAGGGGAGAACCTTGCATCAGTCATTTTTAAGGGGAGAACCTTGCATCAGTCATTTTTAAAGGGAGAACCTTGCATCAGTCATTTTTTAAGGGGAGAACCTTGCATCAGTCATTTTTTAAGGGGAGAACCTTGCATCAATCATTTTTAAGGGGAGAACCTTGCATTGGTCATTTTTAAGGGGAGAACCTTGCATCAGTCATTTTTAAGGGGAGAACCTTGCATCGGTCATTTTTAAGGGGAGAACCTTGCATCAGTCATTTTAAGGGAGAACCTTGCATCAGTCATTTTTAAGGGAGAACCTTGCATCAGTCATTTTAAAGGAGAACCTTGCATCAGTCATTTTTAAAGGAGAACCTTGCATCAGTCATTTTAAAGGGAGAACCTTGCATCAGTCATTTTAAAGGAGAACCTTGCATCAGTCATTTTTAAAGGAGAACCTTGCATCAGTCATTTTAAAGGAGAACCTTGCATCAGTCATTTTAAAGGAGAACCTTGCCACAGTCATTTTTAAGGGGCTAACCTTGCATCAGTCATTTTTAAGGGGAGAACCTTGCATCAGTCATTTTTAAAGGGAGAACCTTGCATCAGTCATTTTTAAAGGGAGAACCTTGCATCAGTCATTTTTAAAGGGAGAACCTTGCATCAGTCATTTTTAAAGGGAGAACCTTGCATCAGTCATTTTTAAAGGGAGAACCATGCATCAGTCATTTTTAATGGGAGAACCTTGCATCAGTCATTTTAAAGGAGAACTTGCATCAGTCATTTTAAAGGAGAACCTTGCATCAGTCATTTTTAAGGGAGAACCTTGCATCAGTCATTTTTAAAGGAGAACCTTGCATCAGTCATTTTAAGGGGGAACCTTGCATCAGTCATTTTTAAGGGAGAACCTTGCATCAGTCATTTTAAAGGGAGAACCTTGCATCAGTCATTTTAAAGGAGAACCTTGCATCAGTCATTTTAAGGAGAACCTTGCATCAGTCATTTTAAGGGAGAACCTTGCATCAGTCATTTTTAAGGAGAACCTTGCATCAGTCATTTTTAAGAGGAGAACCTTGCATCAGTCATTTTAAGGGAGAACCTTGCATCAGTCATTTTAAGGGAGAACCTTGCATCAGTCATTTTAAAGGAGAACCTTGCATCAATCATTTTAAAGGGAGAACCTTGCATCAGTCATTTTTAAGGGAGAACCTTGCATCATTTTAAGGGAGAACCTTGCACCAGTCATTTTTAAGGGGAGAACCTTGCATCGATCATTTTTAAAGGGAGAACCTTGCATCAGTCATTTTTAAAGGGAGAACCTTGCATCAGTCATTTTTAAGGGGAGAACCTTGCATCAGTCATTTTTAAGGGGAGAACCTTGCATCAGTCATTTTTAAGGGGAGAACCTTGCATCAGTCATTTTAAGGGAGAACCTTGCATCAGTCATTTTTAAGGGGAGAACCTTGCATCAGTCATTTTTAAGGGGAGAACCTTGCATCAGTCATTTTTAAGGGGAGAACCTTGCATCAGTCATTTTTAAGGGGAGAACCTTGCATCAGTCATTTTTAAGGGGAGAACCTTGCATCAGTCATTTTTAAGGGAGAACCTTGCATCAGTCATTTTTAAGGGGAGAACCTTGCATCAGTCATTTTTAAGGGAAGAACCTTGCATCAGTCATTTTTAAGGGGAGAACCATGCATCAGTCATTTTTAAGGGGAGAACCTTGCATCAGTCATTTTAAGGGGAGAACCATGCATTGGTCATTTTAAAGGGGAGACCCTTGCATCAGTCATTTTTAAGGGGAGAACCTTGCATCAGTCATTTTTAAGGGGAGAACCTTGCATCAGTCATTTTTAAGGGGAGAACCTTGCATCAGTCATTTTTAAGGGGAGAACCTTGCATCAGTCATTTTTAAGGGGAGAACCTTGCATCAGTCATTTTTAAGGGAAGAACCTTGCATCAGTCATTTTAAGGAAGAACCTTGCATCGGTCATTTTAAGGGAAGAACCTTGCATCGGTCATTTTAAGGAAGAACCTTGCATCGGTCATTTTTAAGGGAAGAACCTTGCATCAGTCATTTTTAAGGGGAGAACCTTGCATCAGTCATTTTTAAGGGAAGAACCTTGCATCAGTCATTTTTAAGGGAAGAACCTTGCATCAGTCATTTTTAAGGGGAGAACCTTGCATCGGTCATTTTTAAGGGAAGAACCTTGCATCAGTCATTTTTAAGGGGAGAACCTTGCATCAGTCATTTTTAAGGGAAGAACCTTGCATCGGTCATTTTTAAGGGAAGAACCTTGCATCGGTCATTTTTAAGGGAAGAACCTTGCATCGGTCATTTTTAAGGGAAGAACATTGCATCAGTCATTTTTAAGGGGAGAACCTTGCATCGGTCATTTTTAAGGGGGAGAACCTTGCATCAGTCATTTTTAAGGGGAGAACCTTGCATCAGTCATTTTTAAGGGGAGAACCTTGCATCAGTCATTTTTAAGGGAGAACCTTGCATCAATCATTTTTAAAGGGAGAACCTTGCATCAGTCATTTTTAAGGGGAGAACCTTGCATCGGTCATTTTTAAGGGGAGAACCTTGCATCAGTCATTTTTAAGGGGAGAACCTTGCATCGGTCATTTTTAAGGGGGAGAACCTTGCATCAGTCATTTTTAAGGGAAGAACCTTGCATCAGTCATTTTTAAGGGGAGAACCTTGCATCGGTCATTTTTAAGGGGAGAACCTTGCATCAGTCATTTTTAAGGGGAGAACCTTGCATCAGTCATTTTTAAGGGGAGAACCTTGCATCAGTCATTTTTAAGGGGAGAACCTTGCATCGGTCATTTTTAAGGGGAGAACCTTGCATCGGTCATTTTTAAGGGGAGAACCTTGCATCAGTCATTTTTAAGGGGAGAACCTTGCATCAGTCATTTTTAAGGGGAGAACCTTGCATCAGTCATTTTTAAGGGGAGAACCTTGCATCAGTCATTTTTAAGGGGAGAACCTTGCATCAGTCATTTTTAAGGGGAGAACCTTGCATCAGTCATTTTTAAGGGGAGAACCTTGCATCAGTCATTTTTAAAGGGAGAACCATGCATCAGTCATTTTAAAGGGAGAACCTTGCATCAGTCATTTTTAAAGGGAGAACCTTGCATCAGTCATTTTTAAGGGGAGAACCTTGCATCAGTCATTTTAAAGGAGAACTGCATCAGTCATTTTAAGGAGAACCTTGCATCAGTCATTTTAAGGAGAACCTTGCATCAGTCATTTTTAAGGGAGAACCTTGCATCAGTCATTTTAAGGAGAACCTTGCATCAGTCATTTTTAAGGGGAGAACCTTGCATCAGTCATTTTTTTAAGGGGGGAACCTTGCATCAGTCATTTTTAAAGGGAGAACCTTGCATCAGTCATTTTTTTAAGGGGGGAACCTTGCATCAGTCATTTTTAAGAGGAGAACCTTGCATCAGTCATTTTTAAGGGGAGAACCTTGCATCAGTCATTTTTAAGAGGAGAACCTTGCATCTGTCATTGTTTAAGGAGAACCTTGCATCAGTCATTTTAAGGAGAACCTTGCATCAGTCATTTTAAGGGAAGAACCTTGCATCAGTCATTTTAAGGGAGAACCTTGCATCAGTCATTTTAAGGGAGAACCTTGCATCAGTCATTTTTAAGGGAGAACCTTGCATCAGTCATTTTTAAGGGGAGAACCTTGCATCAGTCATTTTTAAGGGGAGAACCTTGCATCAGTCATTTTTAAGGGGAGAACCTTGCATCAGTCATTTTTAAGGGAGAACCTTGCATCAGTCATTTTTTAGGGGAGAACCTTGCATCAGTCATTTTTAAGGGAGAACCTTGCATCAGTCATTTTTAAGGGAGAACCTTGCATCAGTCATTTTTAAGGGAGAACCTTGCATCAGTCATTTTTAAGGGGAGAACCTTACATCAGTCATTTTTAAGGGGAGAACCTTACATCAGTCATTTTTAAGGGGAGAACCTTGCATCGGTCATTTTTTAAGGGAGAACCTTGCATCAGTCATTTTTAAGGGGAGAACCTTACATCAGTCATTTTAAGGGAGAACCTTACATCAGTCATTTTAAGGGAGAACCTTACATCAGTCATTTTAAGGAGAACCTTGCATCAGTCATTTTAAGGGAGAACCTTACATCAGTCATTTTAAGGGAGAACCTTACATCAGTCATTTTAAGGGAGAACCTTGCATCGGTCATTTTTAAGGGAGAACCTTCCATCAGTCATTTTTAAGGGGAGAACCTTACATCAGTCATTTTTAAGGGGAGAACCTTGCATCGGTCATTTTTTAAGGGAGAACCTTACATCAGTCATTTTTAAGGGGAGAACCTTGCATCAGTCATTTTTAAGGGAGAACCTTGCATCAGTCATTTTTAAGGGGAGAACCTTGCATCAGTCATTTTTAAGGGGGGAACCTTGCATCAATCATTTTTAAGGGGGGAACCTTACATCAGTCATTTTTAAGGGGAGAACCTTGCATCGGTCATTTTTTAAGGGAGAACCTTGCATCAGTCATTTTTAAGGGGAGAACCTTGCATCAATCATTTTTAAGGGAGAACCTTGCATCAGTCATTGTTAAGGGGAACCTTACATCAGTCATTTTAAGGAGAACCTTGCATCGGTCATTTTAAGGGGAACCTTGCATCAATCATTTTAAGGGGAACCTTACATCAGTCATTTTAAGGAGAACCTTGCATCGGTCATTTTTAAGGAGAACCTTGCATCAGTCATTTTTAAGGGGAGAACCTTGCATCAATCATTTTTAAGGGGGGAACCTTGCATCAGTCATTTTTAAGGGGAGAACCTTGCATCAGTCATTTTTAAGGGAGAACCTTGCATCAGTCATTTTTAAGGGAGAACCTTGCATCAGTCATTTTTAAGGGAGAACCTTGCATCAGTCATTTTTTAAGGGGAGAACCTTGCATCGGTCATTTTTAAGGGGAGAACCTTGCATCAGTCATTTTTTAAGGGGAGAACCTTGCATGGGTCATTTTTAAGGGGGGAACCTTGCATGGGTCATTTTTAAGGGGAGAACCTTGCATGGGTCATTTATTTTCTCTCGTTTACCAATAAATAAAACAACGAGAATGATCACCCAGATTTTTGTTAACAACGGTATCACTTGTTGTATTGAAGTGTAATTGTTACAAGCCCCAGCGAAAGACAGGTAATTTGCGATAATTGAAAGAATAGCTCAAACTTCGTGTGTAGCTGGTTGGCAACTCTGAAAGTACCTCATAGACAAAGCCATACTTAAACTTAAAGGGATAAATAAAGGAATGAATTAGTGTATAAATATTCTGGTTTATTGAAGAGTTAATATACAAAGGAAAACACACGAATATTATAAAGGAACACAAAGAAGTTAAAAGCCTGGAAATTAAGTGACCAAATATTAGATGAGGGAATAAGGGAATAAATTAATAAAGGATTGGGTGTAGTTTTTTATTAGGTTGACATACAGAGAAATAAATAAATGGGAAATAATACAGAAAATGGTGAATGACGAAGGAGAGAAAACATAATAACGAAATAATAAAGTAGTAGTAGTAGTAGTAGTAGTAGTAGTAGTAGTAGTAGTGGTAGTAGTAGTAACAGTAGTAGTAGTAGTAGTAGTAGTAGTAGTAGTAACAGTAGTAGTAATGATAATAATGACGAAGCAGGAAAAGAAAACACAATAGTAAATAAAGAAAATAAAACCGTAGAAAATAATAAAGAAAACAATAAATGATAGACACTAAAAATAAAATATAAATAACATAAAAAGGAATTAAGGAATCAAGGACAAATAAATAAGATTGTGTTATATTATTGTTAACACACACACACACACACACACACACACACACACACACACGGAGACAGAGAGAGAGAGAGAGAGAGAGAGAGAGAGAGAGAGAGAGAGAGAGAGAGAGAGAGAGAGAGAGAGAGAGAGAGAGAGAGAGAGAGGAAATAAGGAAGGAAGAAAGGAAGGAAGGAAGGAAGGAGAGAATGTAGGAATCGAAGGAGAAAAGGAGAGAGAGAGAGAGAGAGAGAGAGAGAGAGAGAGAGAGAGAGAGAGAGAGAGAGAGAGAGAGAGAGAGAGAGAGAGAGAGAGAGACAGAGAGAGAGAGAGAGAGAGAGAGAGAGAGAGAGAGAGAGAGAGAGAGAGAGAGAGAGAGAGAGAGAGAGAGAGAGAGAGAGGCTGTAATTTGATATTTGATTGTCACCCAAGTTGTTTTTAAATGTCTGTTGTTCATATTTATTTGTTTGTTTGTTCACTTTTTTTTTTATTTATTTATATATTTATTTATTTATTTCCTTATTTATCTTTTGTTTTTTGTTTTATTTTTTTGGTCATTTGAATTTTGTCCTTCAAAAGACTACCACTACTACTACTACTACTACTACTACTACTACTACTACTACTACTACTACTACTACCATTGTCACCTCCCCCCACTACTACTACTACTACTACTACTACTACTTAACACATTAGGATCAGTTTACTATAGAGGATTGAACCCCCTTGTTATGATCATTAAACTAACAGGATTAAAACTAAACTAAGAGAATTAACTAAGCAAGGAGGATTAAGTAAAAGGAATCAAGCCTTAACAAAGAGGATTAAAGCTAAACAAAGAGGATCAGCGTAACACAAAGGATCGAATCGCTTCCGTTACCCACCATTAACTAAATAAAACGCCAAACTATTAGAATCAAAGCTAAATGAAGAGGATTAAGACTAAACTAAACTAGAGGCTAAACACAAGGGATCGAATTGCTTTTATCTCACTCTAATTAGCACCACAGGATCAGCTAACTCTAAGGAATCGAACCCCTTTTGTCACACTGCAAAACTAACAGAATCAGGAATAAACAAAGGGGATCGAAAACATAGGGCTGCACATAAGGGATCGAGTCGCCTTTTTCACACAACGGGATCAGCAAACTAGAGAGGATTGAACCCCCTTTGTTGTTGACGCTAATATCATGGGATTGAGACGAAGCATACAGAATAACGGCTGAAAAAGGAGGATTATGTAAACAGAATCAAGACTAAGTAAAGATAATTAAAGCTGAACACAAAGGATCGAATCGCCTAAACTAATATAATAAAAAATAAACATTGAGGATTAAATAAACAAGGGGGATTAGATACACAAAATGAACGCTTGACAAACAGAATCAAGGTTAAACAAAGAGAATTAAAGCCAGACAAAAGAGGATCAGCTTAAAAACAAAGGGTCGGATCACCTTCCTTACCCCACATAGCTAAACATAAACCCCCCCAAAACAGGATCGAAGTAAAACCAAGAGTATTTAAGCCAAGCATAGAGGATCAGATGGACACAAAGGATCGAATTGCCTTCATCACTCACTATTGAGCACAACAGGATCAGCTTTATAGAGAGGATTGAACCCCCCTCCGTTTTTTATGCTAAACTAATGTAGTAAAACAAAACTAGGAGAATTAAGCCTAAATATAGATAATTAACTGGGCAAAGAGGATTAAGTAAACAGAATCAAGGGTGAAATAACGGAATCAAGGGTAAACGGGGAGGATTAAGATAAAACAGAAGAGGATCGAATCGCTTTCTCGCAAACCACAAGAAACACTAACCCCAAACTTAGAGCATCAAAGTTAAATGAAGAGGATTAAGGCTAACTAAAGAGGATCAACTGAATGTAAAAGGATCGAATCGCCTTCGTCACCCCTCTTTTTTTTATGGTAAACTAATGTTGTAAAACAAAACTAGCAGAATTAAGCCTAAATATAGATAATTAACTGGACAAAGAGGATTAAGTAAACCGAATCATGGGTGAAATAACAGAATCAAGGGTGAACGGGGAGGATTAAGATAAAACAAAAGAGGATCAGCTAAACATATAGGATCGAATCGCCTTTCTCACTCACCACAAGGAAACATAACCCCAAACTAATAGCATCAAAGTTAAATGAAAAGGATCAAAGCTCACTAAAGAGGATCAACTGAACATAAGGGATCGAATCGCCTCCGTCACCCAACATAATCAAACATAAGCGCCAAGCTAACAGAACCAAAGGGTCTGAGGGCCGCTGTCACAGTCACGTTCGTGTGTGTTGATCGTCGCCATGATCGCCGCCGCCAACAAGAAATCCGCTTCCACAGTCGTCTTTCGCGGCGCTGTTTGTTTGCATCACCAGAGACTGGCGCCTCTGGTGACGGAGCTCTGGTGGCCGCGGGGGCTCCCCAGTGGAGCTTACCAATGACATTTTTTAGAAGAATTTGAATGACACGAATTCACTTCACTTGCTGACCAGTAAACATCCTGCTGAGAATTTCAATTTGATTACTTGAATGTTTATTGTTGCAAAATACACAACAAAGTGAAATGCCTGAATTTTCGCTTTACTCCACTCCCACACGACCACCGCGTGTAACGAAACACACGAGAAATTAATCCAGACAAGGAAAGGTTTGCCGGCGCCGGGGATCGAACCCGCGACCAGCGTAACGGGAGAGCCACTCCTTTACCAGTCGGCCAAAGAGGTACCCCCCTGGCAGGGGGAGTTATGGGAGGCTCGCCCAAAAGGCTTAGTCGCCGCGGCACTACAAAAGGAGAAGGGAGACTGTAACACGCGTCACCATGATATTCACCTGTCACGCCTCCTTGGCCAAGCTCTCGTATTACTCTAGATGGCCTCGTGTGTGTGCGTGGGGCACACATATAACGAAGTCAGCCATGTTACGTAATGAATAAATGTGAAGCCTGCTAAATAAGTGTGAATAATGAACAGATGTAATGAACAGAGGTGAAGAGTCTGTCTTGCTGACACCTGCTAGATAATAGAACTTTAATACTTGTCACCATTACGAAGTAAACTTTCACCTGTTATCCCAAGGAAATATTAGGCCACCAGCAGAATGGACCGTATTGGCTATACAGGCAGCACCACATGTGGCCACTCAACTCCAAGCTTTATTTTCCATAGAGTTCAAGTTATAGACTAGAGTGGGTCTGAGGCTGTCTCAGGGATACACGGCCATGATGTCGCCGTCGCCCCAAGGCGATGATTGCACACACTTCACTCCTGCCCGATTTCAGTTTTTCTCCATGTCAAATAGTAGAGTCAGGAAATCGGATAGGAGTAAAGTGTGTGCAGTTGTTGGCTTGGAGCGGTGGCGGCACCAAGGCCTTGTATCCTGGGGGCAGCCTCAGACGCACTCTAGTGCATTACTTGAGTTCTATGGAAAGTACTGCTTTGACAGTTCACTGAGTGGCCACGTGTGGCGCTGCCTGTATAGCCAATACGGTCCATTGAGCGGTGTGTATCAGCGAGACACTCAACATTTTTTCATCATATTTATTCTTCACAGTCATTCTTCATATTTATTCTTCACGTTTACTTTGTACGTTTATTTTTCACATTTATCCTTCATAATCCTCCGCTCAGCTGCTGTAATGCTGACGCTCCCCGCCGCTCCGGCACACCAACACTGCCGAGTCACGCGCCTTCGTCCTGTCATGACCGTCACCACGCTGGTCGTCGCTGACACCACGAAAACAGCGACTATGAAAGCGGATCGAGGCGGTGGTAACGGCTGCTGCCAGGATGGTCGGGCCTTTGGTTAGGGTGCGTACCAGACCACTGTGAAAGCGGCCCTAAGACCTAACAAAAGGGATCACCGTGACACCAAGGATCCAGTCGCCTTCCCCACCCACCTCCATGATGTGTTTGACGCCTAAAGGGTCGGGAATCCTCTTCTGCGACTTGATATCCTTGAGCAGCGCCGTGAACCAGGTGCAGGGGACCCAGTAGGTGTTGAACTCCTTGTTAGGCACCAGCTTGTAGATCCCCAGCTCCGTGGACGTCATGAACCCTGAGGGAGACGGGGGAAGATAGACGGGGGAAGGAGAACTAGATAGATAGATAGACAGATAGATATATAGACGCACGTGAAGAAAGAGTGATAGAAAGACGGAGAAACAGAAATAGAGGTAGATAAGAGAAGGAGAGAGAGGTAGATAGGAAGAAGTAGATAGATAGATAGATATGTAGACGCAAGTAAAGGAAGAGTGATAGACAGATGGAAAAACAGAAATAGAGGTAGATAGAGAAGGAGAAAGAGGTAGATAGGAAGAAGTAGATAGATAGATAGATAGATAAGTAGATGTAAGGAAATAAAGAGTAAATGGCAGACGGAAAAATAGAAATAGAGGTAGATAAGAGAAGGAGAAAAAGGTAGATAGGAAGAAGAAGTAGATAGATAGATAGATAGAGAGAGAGAGAGAGAGAGAGAGAGAGAGAGAGAGAGAGAGAGAGAGAGAGAGAGAGAGAGAGAGAGAGAGAGAGAGAGAGAGAGAGAGAATATAGATAGATAGATAGAGAGAGAGAGAGAAAGAGAATGTAGATTGATAGATAGATAGATAGAGAGAGAGAGAATGTAGATAGATAGATAGATAGATAGGTAGACAGATAGATAGAGAGAGAATGTAGATAGATAGATAGATAGATAGAAAGATAGATAGATAGATAGATAGAGAGAAATAGACAGATAGATAGATAGATAGATAGATAGACAGACAAATAGAAGGAGAGAGACAGACAAACAGAGATAAACAAAACACACACACACACACACACACACACACACACACACACACACACACACACACACACACACACACACACACACACACATCAGGAAGCAGACAGCGGGTAGGAGGCAGATAATATAAGAGCGGGAGTTTTTTTGTGGTCACCCCGTTTTTTGCACGCGTGTCCCCTTGACTAGTGAGGTGGGTGATTCCCGGGAAGTATTTTGCGGCCGTGGACGGAGAGGGAAAGGAGAGGTAAGGCGGAAGAAACAATGGCTGGTATTACGAGACCCTTTGCAATATCACATCAGCTATTTCTAAAGGTCAAAGAGGGGGTCAGTCGGGTTCTAATGTGTGTTTCTTAGGTTCACGGTACAGAGGAAGGGTCACACTACCACCAGGGTCATAAAACTACTGGAAATGCCCACAACTCCTACGAAAGCCTTGTCAAATATGTGTTTCTTAGGCTCACGATACAGAGGAAGGGTCAAACTACCACCAGGGTCATAAAACTACTACTGGAAATGCCCACAACTCCTACGAAAGCCTTGTCAAATGTGTGTTTCTTAGGTTCACGGTACAGAGGAAGGGTCACACTACCACCAGGGTCATAAAACTACTACTGGAAATGCCTACAACACCCACGAAAGCCTTGTCAAATGTGTGTTTCTTAGGTTCATGGTACAGAGGAAGGGTCAAACTACCACCACGGTCATAAAACTACTCCTGGAAATGCCCAGAACACCCACGAAAGCCTTGTCAAATGTGTGTTTCTTAGGTTCACGGTACAGAGGAAGGGTCAGACTACCACCAGGGTCATAAAACTACTGGAAATGCCCACAACTCTTACGAAAGCCTTGTCAAATGTGTGTTCTTGGGCGGCGAAATGTCTTTTAATACGCCCCTAGCCCCAGTTCGTCTGTTTGCAAAGCCTCTCGTTTATCCCAGTGATAGTTTTAAGGGGCTATCACACTGGGCAAATGTTTCGTGGATCTTCAGTCAAACCACGATTTCCGCTGGCGTGGTTCTCATATTTCCGCGGTTTTCTGACGTGTCCACGATCTTCCAAAGCTACGGTAGAGTTCACCGAAGGACGACGGTATTACTCACCATCATCATCAGCAGCAATCACAAGAAACAAATGAGAACAACGCCAACGGAAATCGTGGTTTGACTGAAGATCCACGGAAAATTTGCCCAGTGTGATAGCCTTAACCCGTCCGCTGCGATTGGCACGGATTTGGCCCTCACTGGTAGCCTGGTAACATATAGTCCCAGGTCTTTCTCTGCCTCTGTGGTGGATAGTGGAGTGTTTCCCATGTGGTATTGGTGTGCTGGTGTGCTGGACTTCCCCTCCCAAGTTATAGGCTTTACATTTTTCTTCACTGAATTGTAGCAGCCACTTATTGCTCCACTCCTGTATCTTGGTGATGTCTTCTTGTAGGTGGCCTTGGGAAACAGTCGAAGTGGGGGTCAGATCCTTTTAAGAATATAGACTGGATTGTTTCGTGATCCCAGTGATAGTTTTACACGACTTCTGCGTCTTGAAACGGGAAAGTCACCCATGAAAACCCGGTTAATTCTCTCTGTGGCCCGATATGACTGTTTGAAGAGCCTCTCGTGGAAATTGCTGGACTTTTCATGAACTGTTTCGTGATCCCAGTGATAGTTTTACACGACTTCTGCGTCTTGAAACGGGAAAGTCACTCTTGAAAGCCCGGTTAATTCTCTCTGTGGCCTTGGGTAATAGTCTTAATTGAAACTCGTGGAAATTGCCGGGATATTCATGGAGTATTCTGTGATGCTGATATATAGTTTCACACGGCTTTTGCGTCTTGAAGGAGAAAATCACCAGCCATGAAATCCCGGTTAATTCTCTCTGTGAACTTGGGTAATAGTCGTAATTGAAACTCGTATAAATTGCTGGGGTATTCATGGACTATTCTGTGATGCTGAGAGTAGTTTCATACGGCTTTTGCGTCTTGAAGGAGAAAATCACCACCCATGAAAAGCCGGTTAATTCTCTCTGTGGGTTTGGATAATAGTCGTAATTGAAACTCGTGTAAATTGCCGGGGTATTCATGGAGTATTCTGTGATGCTGATATATAGTTTCACACGGCTTCTGCGCCTTGAACCGGGAAAGTCACCCATGAAATCCCGGTTAATTCTCTCTGTGGCCTTGGGTAATAGTCGTAATTGAAACTCGTATATATTGCTGGGGTATTCATGGATTGTTCTGCGATGTTGATAGTAGTTTCACAGAACGAGAAAATCACCAGCCATGAAAACTCACCTAACCTTCTCTGTGGCCTTGGAAACTAGTCGCAACTTTGAGAGAGTGTTAATGATTTGTTTACATAGACAGAACCCTAAACTGCATATCCGTTCCCTTATATACAATGCCAAACAACCTCATATATCGACAACGCAAACCTTGAGAGAGTGTTAATGATTTGTTTACATAGACAGAATCTTAAACTGCAGACCCGTTCTCTGATACTCAACGCCAAACAACCTCATATATCGACAAGGGAAGATAGATGGGGGAAGGAGAAGTAGATAGATATTCAATGCCAAACAACCACATATATCGACAAGGGAAGATAGATGGGGGAAGGAGAAGTAGATAGATATTCAATGCCAAACAACCTCATATATCGACAAGGGAAGATAGATGGGGGAAGGAGAAGTAGATAGATATTCAATGCCAAACAACCACATATATCGACAAGGGAAGATAGATGGGGGAAGGAGAAGTAGATAGATATTCAATGCCAAACAACCTCATAATATATCGACAACACAAACCTTGAGAGAGTGATAATGTTTTGTTTACGCAGGGGAGCCCGAGACGTTGAAGAAGACAGAGATAGAAAGATAGAAACAAACAGAGAAACAGGTACAGAGTGATCCCATTGGTAGTTTGTCCCGTCTTCTGGATCATGAACGGGAATTAAAGTCACCCATGAAAATCCAGTTAATCTTCTGTGGCCTTGGGAATAGTCGTAATAGGAACCAGACACGTGTAAGAATATGGACCTGATAACCTTACTTTTTTGTATTGATTTTTGTTTTACTTATTTTGTTTTACTTGTTTTGCTTTGCGTGGACTGAGAGTGAAGTAGAAAGTAAAGGAGGAAGAAACTATCAGGCTTACTTATATGTTATGTTACTACTTATACACACACACACACACACACACACACACACACACACACACACACACACACACACACACACACACACACACACACACACACCTCCCTTCATTTCTTCCTTCCCTTCTTTCCTTCCTTTCTTCCTTCCTTCCCACATTCCATTTTTCCTTCCTTCCTTCCTTCTTTTCTTTGTTTTATCTTTTCTTTCTTTTTCACTTTCATCCTTTCATCACGCATTCTCTCCCTTCCTCCCTTTATCATTCCTTTTCTTCCTTCCTTTTCTCCCCCCTCCACCCCTCGCAGACGCCCCCTTTAAGAGCCCTCCCTCTACCCCGAACGCTCCCCTTAACAACTCTCCCTCTGCCGCGAACGCTCCCCTTAACGGCCCTCCCTATACCCCGAACGCTCCCCTTAACAGCCCTCCCTCTGCCGCGAACGCTCCCCTTAACATCCCTCCCTATACCCCGAACGCTCCCCTTAACAGCTCTCCCTCTACCGCGAACGCTCCCCTTAACATCCCTCCCTATACCCCGAACGCTCCCCTTAACGGCCCTCCCTCTACCCCGAACGCTCCCCTTAACGCACCGGCCTCCACCAGATGGTCCAGGGTCGGGAAGCGCTTCTTGAGGGGCGAGGAGATGGATCGCAGGATGAGGACGAGGGACAGGTTGATGTAACGGGCAAGGGTGCGCCTCATCATCCGGCCCTTCTCATCGTAGCCAGTGACGTGCAGGGCGATGGCGTGGATGAGTCTGTAGAGGAGAGAGAAAGAAGTCTTGTTAGGTAGTTAGGAAAAGAGATGAGTAGAAACAGATATCGAGAAAGAAGATAGGGATAGAGAAGATAGAGACAAAGAAGTGTTGTTATGTAGTTAGGAAAATAGATGAGTAGAAACAGATATCGAGAAAGAAGATAGGGATAGAGACGATAGAGACAAAGAAGTGTTGTTAGGTAGTTAGGAAAGAGATAAGTAGGGATGGTTGGTTAGAGAAAGAATTGGGTAGTTATATAGGGTGAGTTAAAAGGACAAGGAAGACTAGGAAGTTGAAGAGGGAGAGAAGAAGGGTCAGATTGTTAAAAGAGAAAGAGATAGATACTTAGCTAAAAGGAGATAGATGTTTAGATAAGGAGGGAGATAAATGGTTAGGTAGTTAAAGAGTTAAGGAGATGGTTTGGTAGTTAGAAAGAGAGGGAGAGAAGAAGGGTCAGATAGTTATAAGAGAAAGAGACAGATGCTTAGCTAAAAAGAGATAGATGTTTAGATAAGGAGGGAGATAACTGGTTAGGTTGTTAAAGAGGGAAGGAGATGGTTTGGTAGTTAGAAAGAGAGGGAGAGATAGATGTTTAGATAAGGAGGGAGAAAACTAGTTAGGTTGTTAAAGAGGGAAGGAGATGGTTTGGTAGTTAGAAAGAGAGGGAGAGATAGATGTTTAGATAAGGAGGGAGAAAACTGGTTAGGTTGTTAAAGAGGGAAGGAGATGGTTTGGTAGTTAGAAAGAGAGGGAGAGAAGAAGGGTCAGATTGTTAAAAGAGAAAGAGATAGATGCTTAGCTAAAAGGAGATAGATGTTTAGATAAGGAGGGAGATAACTGGTTAGGTAGTTAAAGAGGGAAGGAGATGGTTTGGTAGTTAGAAAGAGAGGGAGAGAAGAAGGGTCAGAGTGTTAAAAGAGAAAGAGACAGATGCTTAGCTAAAAGGAGATAGATGTTTAGATAAGGAGGGAGATAACTGGTTAGGTAGTTAAAGAGGGAAGGAGATGGTTTGGTAGTTAGCAAGAGGGGGAGAGAAGAAAGGTCAGATAGTTTAAAGAGAAAGAGACAGATGCTTAGCTAAAAAGAGACAGATGTTTAGATAAGGAGGGAGATAACTGGTTAGGTAGTTAAAGAGGGAAGGAGATGGTTTGGTAGTTAGAAAGAGAGGGAGAGAAGAAAGGTCAGATTGTTAAAAGAGAAAGAGATAGATGCTTAGCTAAAAAGAGATAGATGTTTAGATAAGGAGGGAGAAAACTGGTTAGGTAGTTAAAGAGGGAAGGAGATGGTTTGGTAGTTAGCAAGAGGGGGAGAGAAGAAGGGTCAGATAGTTAAAAGAGAAAGAGATAGATGCTTAGCTAAAAAGAGATAGATGCTTAGATAAGGAGGGAGAGAACTGGTTAGGTTGTTAAAGAGAGAAGGAAATGGTTTGGTAGTTAGAAAGAGAGGGAGAGGTGCTTAGGGGGTTGCAGAAAGAGAGAGAACTGGTTAATTAGAAAGTGCAGAGATGGTTAATTAGTTAGAGGGAAAGATAGATGTTGTTAAGTTGTTAGTGATAGAGATGATTAGGTGGTTAGATACAGTTAGGCAGTTAGAGAAAGACATTGAAGATTAGGTGGTTAGATACAGTTAGGCAGTTAGAGAAAGACATAAAAGATTAGGTGGTTAGATACAGTTAGGCAGTTAGAGAAAGACATAAAAGATTAGGTGGTTAGATACAGTTAGGCAGTTAGAGAAAGACATAAAAGATTAGGTGGTTAGATACAGTTAGGCAGTTAGAGAAAGACATAAAAGATTAGGTGGTTAGATACAGTTAGGCAGTTAGAGAGAGAGAGAGAGAGAGAGAGAGAGAGAGAGAGAGAGAGAGAGAGAGAGAGAGAGAGAGAGAGAGAGAGAGAGAGAGAGAGAGAGAGATAAAAGATTGTTAGGAAAAGAGATTGATGAATAGTTAATGATAGAGTTGGTTAGGTAGTTAGAGAAAGAAAGGGAGGGGGTAGTTAGAGAGAGAGAGAGATAAATGGTTAGCGAGTTAGAGAGGTGGTTTGATAGCTGGAAAAGAAAGATAAAGAGTTAAGTAGTAAGAAATAGTTATGTTGAAATTGGTTAGACATAGAAAGAGATAATAGGTAGAGATAGGCTTGCAAAAGACATAGGTAGAGATAGGTTAGCAAAAGACATAGGCAGAGATAGGTTAGCAAAAGACATAGGTTGAGATAGGTTAGCAAAAGACATAGGTAGAGATAGGTTAGCAAAAGACATAGGTTGAGATAGGTTAGCAAAAGACATAGACAGAGATAGGTTAGCAAAAGACATAGGCAGAG
Source organism: Eriocheir sinensis (assembly GCF_024679095.1). NCBI lineage: Eukaryota > Metazoa > Arthropoda > Malacostraca > Decapoda > Varunidae > Eriocheir > Eriocheir sinensis. The sequence continues at coordinate 544,360 of NW_026111831.1, forward strand.
ATAGGTTAGCAAAAGACATAGGTAGAGATAGGTTAGCAAAAGACATAGGTTGAGATAGGTTAGCAAAAGACATAGGTTGAGATAGGTTAGCAAAAGACATAGGTAGAGATAGGTTAGCAAAAGACATAGGTAGAGATAGGTTAGCAAAAGACATAGGTTGAGATAGGTTAGCAAAAGACATAGGTAGAGATAGGTTAGCAAAAGACATAGGTAGATATAGGTTAGCAAAAGACATAGGTAGAGATAGGTTAGCAAAAGACATAGGTAGAGATAGGTTAGCAAAAGACATGGGTAGAGATAGGTTAGCAAAAGACATAGGTTGAGATAGGTTAGCAAAAGACATAGGTAGAGATAGGTTAGCAAAAGACATAGGTTGAGATAGGTTAGCAAAAGACATAGGCTGAGATAGGTTAGCAAAAGACATAGGTAGGGATAGGTTAGCAAAAGACATAGGCAGAGATAGGTTAGCAAAAGACATAGGTAGAGATAGGTTAGCAAAAGACATAGGTAGAGATAGGTTAGCAAAAGACATAGGCAGAGATAGGTTAGCAAAAGACATAGGTAGAGATAGGTTAGCAAAAGACATAGGCAGAGATAGGTTAGCAAAAGACATAGGCAGAGATAGGTTAGCAAAAGACATAGGTAGAGATAGGTTAGCAAAAGACATAGGTTGAGATAGGTTAGCAAAAGACATAGGTAGAGATAGGTTAGCAAAGACATAGGTAGAGATAGGTTAGCAAAAGACATAGATAGAGATAGGTTAGCAAAAGACATAGGTAGAGATAGGTTAGCAAAGACATAGGTAGAGATAGGTTAGCAAAAGACATAGGTAGAGATAGGTTAGCAAAGACATAGGCAGAGATAAGTTAGCAAAAGACATAGATAGAGATAGGTTAGCAAAAGACATAGGTAGAGATAGGTTAGCAAAGACATAGGTAGAGATAGGTTAGCAAAAGACATAGATAGAGATAGGTTAGCAAAAGACATAGGTAGAGATAGGTTAGCAAAAGACATAGGTAGAGATAGGTTAGCAAAAGACATAGGTAGAGATAGGTTAGCAAAAGACATAGGTAGAGATAGGTTAGCAAAAGACATAGGTAGAGATAGGTTAGCAAAAGACATAGGTAGAGATAGGTTAGCAAAAGACATAGGTTGAGATAGGTTAGCAAAAGACATAGGTAGAGATAGGTTAGCAAAAGACGTAGATAGAGATAGGTTAGCAAAAGACATAGATAGAGATAGGTTAGCAAAAGACATAGGTAGAGATAGGTTAGCAAAATACATAGGTAGAGATAGGTTAGCAAAAGACATAGGTAGAGATAGGTTAGCAAAAGACATAGGCAGAGATAGGTTAGCAAAAGACATAGGTAGAGATAGGTTAGCAAAAGACATAGATAGAGATAGGTTACATAGACATAGGTAGAGATAGGTTAGCAAAAGACATAGATAGAGATAGGTTACATAGACATAGGTAGAGATAGGTTAGCAAAAGACATAGGCAGAGATAGGTTAGCAAAAGACATATATAGAGATAGGTTACATAGACATAGGTAGAGATAGGTTAGCAAAAGACATAGGTAGAGATAGGTTAGGAAAAGACATAGGTTGAGATAGGTTAGGAAAAGACATAGGTTGAGATAGGTTAGCAAAAGACATAGGCAGAGATAGGTTAGCAAAAGACATAGGTAGAGATCGGTTAGCAAAAGACATAGGTAGAGATAGGTTAGCAAAAGACATAGGTTGAGATAGGTTAGCAAAAGACATAGGTAGAGATAGGTTAGCAAAAGACATAGGTAAAGATAGGCTAGCAAAAGACATAGGTTGAGATAGGTTAGCAAAAGACATAGGTAGAGATAGGTTAGCAAAAGACATAGGCAGAGATAGGTTTGCAAAAGACATAGGTAGAGATAGGTTAGCAAAAGACATAGGTAGAGATAGGTTAGCAAAAGACATAGGTAGAGATAGGTTAGCAAAAGACATAGGTTGAGATAGGTTAGCAAAAGACATAGGTAGAGATAGGTTAGCAAAAGACATAGGTAGAGATAGGTTAGCAAAAGACATAGGTAAAGATAGGTTAGCAAAAGACATAGGTTGAGATAGGTTAGCAAAAGACATAGGTAGAGATAGGTCAGCAAAAGACAGGCAGAGATAAGTTAGCAAAAGACATAGGCAGAGATAGGTTAGCAAAAGACATAGGTAGAGATAGGTTAGCAAAAGACACAGGTAGAGATAGGTTAGCAAAAGACATAGGTAGAGATAGGTCAGCAAAAGACACAGGTAGAGATAGGTTAGCAAAAGACATAGGTAGAAATAGGTTACAAAGACATAGGTAGAGATAGGTCAGCAAAAGACACAGGTAGAGATAGGTTAGCAAAAGACATAGGTAGAGATAGGTTAGCAAAAGACATAGGTAGAGATAGGTTACATAGACATAGGTAGAGATAGGTTAGCAAAAGACATAGGTAGAGATAGGTTAGCAAAAGACATAGGTAGAGATAGGTTAGCAAAAGACATAGGTAGAGATAGGTTACATAGACATAGGTAGAGATAGGTTAGCAAAAGACATAGGTAGAGATAGGTTACATAGACATAGGTAGAGATAGGTTAGCAAAAGACATAGGCAGAGATAGGTTAGCAAAAGACATAGGTTGAGATAGGTTAGCAAAAGACATAGGCAGAGATAGGTTAGCAAAAGACATAGGTTGAGATAGGTTAGCAAAAGACATAGGTTGAGATAGGTTAGCAAAAGACATAGGCAGAGATAGGTTAGCAAAAGACATAGGTAGAGATAGGTTAGCAAAAGACATAGGTAGAGATAGGTTAGCAAAAGACATAGGTAGAGATAGGTTAGCAAAAGACATAGGCAGAGATAGGTTAGCAAAAGACATAGGCAGAGATAGGTTAGCAAAAGACATAGGCAGAGATAGGTTAGCAAAACACATAGGCAGAGATAGGTTAGCAAAAGACATAGGCAGAGATAGGTTAGCAAAAGACATAGGCAGAGATAGGTTAGCAAAACACATAGGCAGAGATAGGTTAGCAAAAGACATAGGTAGAGATAGGTTAGCAAAACACATAGGCAGAGATAGGTTAGCAAAAGACATAGGCAGAGATAGGTTAGCAAAAGACATAGGCAGAGATAGGTTAGCAAAAGACATAGGCAGAGATAGGTTAGCAAAAGACATAGGCAGAGATAGGTTAGCAAAAGACATAGACAGAGATAGGTTAGCAAAAGACATAGGCAGAGATAGGTTAGCAAAAGACATAGGTAGAGATAGGTTAGCAAAAGACATAGGCAGAGATAGGTTAGCAAAAGACATAGGTAGAGATAGGTTAGCAAAAGACATAGATAGAGATAGGTTAGCAAAAGACATAGATAGAGATAGGTTAGCAAAAGACATAGATAGAGATAGGTTAGCAAAAGACATAGGTAGAGATAGGTTAGCAAAATACATAGGTAGAGATAGGTTACATAGACATAGGTAGAGATAGGTTAGCAAAAGACATATATAGAGATAAGTTACATAGACATAGGTAGAGATAGGTTAGCAAAAGACATAGGTAGAGATAGGTTACAAAGACATAGACAGAGAGAGATTAGCAAAAGAAATAGGTAGAAATAGGTTAGCAAAAGACATAGGTAGAAATAGGTTAAATATACATAGGTAGAATTAGGTTGGGAAAAGAATTACGTGATTAGATAACATTTGAACATTTGAACATACAGTCAGACTCATTTTACATTATGTTGAATTTGCTATATAACATTTTGATTCGGCCAGCCTCACTGATACCGTGTCTTTTTAAATTCAAGATAGATAGAGAGAGAGAGAGAGAGAGAGAGAGAGAGAGAGAGAGAGAGAGAGAGAGAGAGAGAGAGATTATTAATATTATCACTTTGATCATCTTTCTTTTATGACTTCTACTGTTACAACAAAAACAACAACAACAACTACTACTACTACTACTACTACTACTACTACTACTACTACTACTACTACTACTACTACTACTACTACTACTACTACTACTACTACTACTACTACTACTACTACTACTACTACTACTACTACTACTGGTCGTGATCGTAGTGGTAGTAGTAGTAGTAGTAGTAAGTCAGTGGGACAAAACGGTGTGGTGCGCTACTCTGTGTGTGTGTGTGTGTGTGTGTGTGTGTGTGTGTGTGTGTGTGTGTGTGTGTGTGTGTGTGTGTGTGTGTGTGTGTGTGTGTGTGTGTGTGTGTGTGTGTGTGTGTGTGTGTGTGTGTCACTTTGGCACCGGCAGTATAGCAGGTGCCAGCCTTGTAAGGGGGTGCTGTGTCCCCCCTTTACCCCCCTCCCCCTTCCCCACGCCACTACTGCTACAACTACTACTTTTGTTACTGCTACTTCTGCTACTCCTGCCCCGCTTAGCCTTCTACTACTACTACTACTACTACTACTACTACTACTACTACTACTACTACTACTACTATTAATACTTATTTTCTTGTATTTGCTTTCACATTATTATTATTATTATTATTATTATTATTATTATTATTATTATTATTATTATTATTATTATTATTATCATGAGTATTCGATGTCTTATATATTAGCATTATGATTGTCAATATACTTTTTTCTTCATATTTTTCTTGTTCATGTTGTTTTTCTTCTTTATCATCATCATCTTCTTCTTCTTCTTCTTCTTCTTCTTCTTCGTTTTCTTCTTTTTCTTCTTGTACATTTTATTGGTTCTCATGATTTCTTTCTTCATCAGCGTGTCATATTAAGAACATAAGATCGTAAGGAGTCTGCACGAGGCCGGTTGGCTCATATAAGACAGCTCCTGTGAACCTAACCCCACCTTCTTCACTGTCCATGAATTTATCCAACCTCTCCTTGAATGTGTCTATGGCATTGGCACTCACAACAAAGGGAATCTCTCAGTAAAGGAGCAGACAGCAAGCTTACACCCTCGGCCCACCTCCTGCACCGCTAACCCCGCCTGCCCTGCCCATCCATGACTTCCTATCCTTCCTGTCTATCCTTATATCTATTATCTGTTATGTCCTTTCCTCGAGGCTGTCTATCGTGTTTGCACTCACCACATGACTGCCAGGCCTGTGACACTAATGATTTTGTATTGCTTAAATGATTGCAACTACTACTACTACTACTACTACTACTACTACTACTACTACTACTACTACTACTTCTATTACCTATAGGAACGTAAATTCAACTCCTGAAAAAAATATTATGGAAAATCAATCATTATTATTATTATTATTATTATTATTATTATTATTATTATTATTATTAAGGAATCTTGTCCGTGAAAAAGCTGTTATCTGATGGTGTTGGTTACTGTGGTGATTGTGGTGGTGGTGATGAGTGGTGGTGGTGGTGATGGTGGTGGTGATTGTGGTTGTGATGGTGGTGGTGGTGGTGATGGTGGTGGTGGTGGTGGTGGTGATGAATGATGGTGGTGTTGGTGGTGGTCATGGTGGTGGTGGTGGTCATGGTGGTGGTGGTGATGATGAATGATGGTGGTGGTGATTGTGGTGATGAATGATGGTGGTGGTGGTGGTGGTGAATGGTGGTGGTGGTGGTGGTGGTGAATGGTGGTGGTGTTGGTGGTGGTCATGGTGGTGGTGGTGATGGTGATGGTGGTGGTGGTGGTGGTGGTGGTAGTGGTGATGAATGATTGTGGTGATGAATGGTCGTGGTGGTGGTGGTGTTCATGGTGGTGGTGATGATGGTGGTGATGATGGTGGTGGTGGTGGTGGTGGTCATGGTGGTGGTGGTGGTGGTGGTGATTGTGGTGATGAATGATGGTGGTGGTGGTGATTGTGGTGATGAATGATGGTGGTGTTGGTGATTGTGGTGATGAATGATGGTGGTGGTGGTAGTGGTGGTGATGGTGATGATGGTGGTGGTGGAGGTGGTGATGAATGATGGTGGTGGTGGTAGTGGTGGTGGTAGTGGTGGTGGTAGTAGTGGTGATGACCGAGGCTGGTAAAAACACACATCACTATACTGTCATGTCTTATTAATGGTGATGATATTGGTGGTGGTGGTGGTGGTGGTTTTGGTGACGCTGCTGGTGGTGGTGGTGGTGGTGGTGAGAGTGGTGGTGCATGGTGTCGGCTGCCAAACACACACGATACACCACACACACACACACACACACACACACACACACACACACACACACACACACAGAATAATTATACTCTCAGTTATTATTATTATTTTATTATTATTATTATTATTATTATTATTATTATTATTATTATTATTATTATTATTAGTAGTAGTAGTAGTAGTAGTAGTAGTAGTAGTAGTAATAGTAGTAGTAGTATTTACCAGACATAAAGGAGACGAGCTAGAGAGAGTGAGAGAGAGAGAGAGAGAGAGAGAGAGAGAGAGAGAGAGAGAGAGAGAGAGAGAGAGAGAGAGAGAGAGACGAGTGCAGACAGACAGACAGACAGACAAGCGGAAAGATAAAAAAAAAAAGCACTAGTAATTTATTGCAAGGAGGAGGAGGAGGAGGAGGGAGGCGTTGGAGGAGAGAGGGGTTGGATTCGCTATGCAAGGTTGACTAAGGAGGGAGGGAGGGAGGGAAGGAGGAAGAGAGGGAGGGAGGGAGGGAGGAAATGCTAGGAAGATTAACGAGGGGGGGAGGAAGGGAGAGAAGCGAGGGAAGGCAGGAAGGGGTGGAGGGAGGAAAGAAGGAAGGTACGAAGAGAGAGAGAGAGAGAGAGAGAGAGAGAGAGAGAGAGAGAGAGAGAGAGAGAGAGAGAGAGATTCGGGGATTATTAAAATATGAAGAATGAGATTTATGAACATAGAAAAAGTTAAATAAAGAGATAAAATTAAGTTCTTAAATAATATTGTAATTCTTCCCCTCTATATATTCCTTCCTTTCCCTTTCCTTCCCTTTTCTTCCCCTCCTTCCCCTTCCTTCCTCTCTCTTCCTTCCTCCAGCCCTTCCTTCCACTCTTCCTTCCTCTTCCTCTCTCTCTTCCTTCCTCCTTCCCTCCCTTCCACCCTTCCCTCCTTCCTTTCTTCCCTCCTTCCTTCCTTCCCTTCCCCTTCCTCCTTCCTTTCCCTTTCTTTCCTTCCCTTCACTCTTCTCCATTCCTTCCCTTCTCCTCTCCTCCCTTTCCCTTCTCTTTCCTTTTCCTTCCCTTCCCTTGCTATCGTTCCCTTCATTCTTTTCCTTCATTCTTCTCCTTCTCTCTTCTCTTCCTCTCATTCCCTTCTCCTCCCTTTTTCTTTCTTTGTTATATCCTCTCTTTCATGCCTTCTCTTCCCTTCCTTTCTTTCTCTTTCTCTTCCCTTCTTCTCCTACCTTCCCTTATCCCCTTCCTTCTCTTCTTCCTTTCCTTTCCTTTCCTTTCTATTCCTTACCTTCTTTTCTCCGTCCTGTCTCCCTTCCCTTCCCTTCCGTCCCCTCCCTCCCCTTCTCATCCCTTGCCTCTTAATCCATAAAAATCCATCTCCAGTAAAAACGAAGAAAAAAGTAAAGATTAACTCATTCATTCGTGTCCGCATCAAGTATTCCACCCGTGCCTGTTTCTTCCCCCCCTCCGCCACTTGTGACGTGAACCGGTTTTTGATCGCCTTCCTGAACCTTCATGCAGCCAGTTGGTTCCAGTTCCTCTAATGCTTTATCCTGCTCATATATTTCCGAGTATATCCAGTTTGTGTTCAGTGCTGCGTGTCCTGGTGTTTACTACTACTACTACTACTACTACTACTACTACTACTACTACTACTACTACAACTACTTCTCTTCTTCTTAATTCCCTTCCGTAATTCTCCGGGTTGGGTGCCATATCTGGTGTCTAATGCCTCCTCCATCATTGCCTGTCCGCCGCAGATTCTAACAGCTCTCTCAGACTTCTTGTTGTTGCTCATCCTGAACCTCTTCAAGCACGTGTCTCTAGGTCTCCCTTTCGATCTGGTGCCCTTGACTCTGCCGTGCAATGCTGCGTTTGGCCGTCGTTCTTCATGCATCAACACATGACCAAACCATCTCCTTTGCATATCCTGCACTCTGTCCAGAATTATAACAATACTTGTCCCGTTCTTGCTCTCACCTCCTTATTGCGCACTCTGTCCTCCCATCTCACTCCACAGATTCTACGCAAACACGCAAACACTTCATCTCGAATGCAAGTAGTTTCTTCTCTTCCTTCTTCAGCACCCAACACTCCGCTCCGTATAGAGTGGCAGGTACTACAACGGCAAACACCAATCTAAGTTTCAATCCTGTGCTCGTCATGCTACCCCTCCATATCTTGCCTAACCTTCCAAACGCTCTCTGTTCCATTGCGATCCCTTCCCTTACAGTTTTCCCTGTTGTCCCGTCGCTTATATTCATGCCTAGGTATTTAAATTCATCCACCTGTTCAATCACTCCAGTACTCAGTCGTATGTTCAGATCTCTCTCTCTTCCAACTTTCAGGCTCTTTGTCTTGTCTTTATTGGTTTATATATAGCTTGTATCTCTTACATTGTTCTTCGACCTTCTGTACCATCCTTTGTAAGTCTTCAGTTGTCTCTGCTACCACCACTATAGTCCGGCAAATCTTAAGTGGCGGCTCTGACGTAGACAGCCCGCTAGACCCTGTTGCCACGTCTCAAACTGACCTCGACACCATGCCTCTCACACCCTTCTCTCTCTCTCTCTCTCTCTCTCTCTCTCTCTCTCTCTCTCTCTCTCTCTCTCTCTGTGTGTGTGTGTGTGTGTGTGTGTGTGTGTGTGTGTGTGTGCGAGAGAAAAGTGGGGGTGTACTCTCATTCGGGGAGTATGGTGCACGACAATGCATAATAATAATAATAATAATAATAATAATAATAATAATAATAATAATAATAATAATAAACCTCTTTAAAAAATGCACCAAGACTCTTTACCTCTTGGGTGATGTGGAAATAAGGTCAAAGTGTAATATTTTAATGTTCTTAGCGACCACTCCTTCCCCACTCCCTGGCCACCCCCAGCGGAACCTCACCATTCACCTGGATGACTCACATCAGAATTTGCTTGACGGTCCTGGCATTCCATATATAGGTACAGTCTCCATATTTTATCATAATTATGCCATATGGCTGATATTGTATGGCAGATGGCAGACACACACCAAAAAATGGCAGAAATGCGATAATTAAAGCAGGCAGAGCAACTGGCAACTGCGGTGTGTTGGGTTGACTTGAGCTGACAACGCCGCGGTGGCAACGCTGCCAAGTGTTGTACAAATTTCTTTGTATTCACTCACAGACAGAGTCAATCATAAAAAAAACATATTTGTTTTTATAATAGAGTGAGAGAGAAAGAGAGAGATATGGGGAGAGAGAGAGAGAGAGACGGGTGTGAGAGGCACGGTACGCGAGGTCAGTTGGAGACATAGCAGGAGACATAGCGGACTGTCTACGTCAGAGCCGCCACTTAAGATTTGTCGTCAGCATATCTTAGGTTAGTGTGCCTGACTCCGCTCACCTCTACGCCTCCTTCTTCTCCCTCCAGTGCCTCCACCATTACCCTCTCTAGATACAGGTTAAATAAGGGTGGGGCGAGGGGGCAGCCCTGTATAACACCTCTTGTGGTTGGGAAGGTGTCTGTCACAATATCGGCCTTTCACATTCTTGCCTTTGTGTTTCCATACAATTCTTCCACTGCCTCTATCAGATCCTTCTCAAATCCTCAACTCCTCATTACTCTCAGCATACTTTCTCTATGCACCGAAGCGAAGGCTTGTTTGAAATCAATAAACACACTGCAGGTATCTTTGCCTATTTCCAATCTCTTTTCTATGATTTGTGTGAGCGTGAAAATGTGATCAATCGTCCCTCTTTCATTTCTGAATCCAGCTTGCTCCTCCCCTAGTATTTCCTCTTCTCTGTGTTTCATTCTGCGCTGTATCATTTCAGCAAACGCCTTGTATGCATGTGGGAGTAAACTTATTGGCCTGTAATTTGTACAGGTTGCCGCGTCCCCCTTTTTGTGGATGTGGACAATTTAAGGAAGAATAATTTATCTTTGTTTGTTGTTGTTTCGTTAAAATCAAACAAACACTAACTGGGATACAAACGTTCAAGGCTTCGAGATTCACGTTCTGACGCACGAGTTGATAACGTTCCCTGTGGCTAAGTCTATATATACCAAGTCAAGTCACTCGGCTTCAAAACTGCGACCGGTACGCGCAGGAGGCGGTTTTGGGGCGGAGCAGCGGGATGACGTCACTTGGAGCTAAAAAAAAATACCCGCCAGTTCAGGGGTGACTAGCTAAAGTTGGGGCCGTGTGTGCACTCTGGATGTGCATTCTCGCCTTCTTTCACAGCGCGTTCAGGCAAACCATTAACGAAAAACTGTCTTTTTATTGTGCTATTGCGTGACTGTAATTCCAATGACTACAAACGGCGTGAGGGAGGGCATGTTGAAGTGATTGATTTAAATTAGTACGCCTTTCTTCGTTTTCTCTAAATCCCTGTTTCTACATTCTCTAGTTTGGCTCCAAGCAGTGTCACGTATAAACCACGCCTCGGCCGTGTCTCCTCCCACAAATAAAACCTGCGTATGACTTGATTTGGTGTATATAGACTTAGGTTTATTTTATTTTTTATTTAGGTATATATTAGTATGGTATAATCCTCCCTTTTTCTTCCCTTGCTTTCTTTCCCTTCATTCCTCCCCTTCTCATCCCTTCTCCTCCTCTCTTCTCTCTTTTTCTTTCTCTCCTTCCCTTCTCTTCCCTTCTACCATTTCCTTCCTCTTCTCTCTTTCCTACCTCCCCTTCTCTTTCCTTCTCCTTTTCTCTCTTTTTCTTTCTCTCCTTCCCTTCTATTTCCCTTCCTTCTCTTCCCTTCTTTTCCCTTCCTCTTCTCTCTTTCCTACCTTCCCTTCTCTCCCGTCCCTTCCTCTCTTCTCTCTTTTTGTTCTCTCCTTCCCTTCTCTTCCATTTCCCATCCTTCTCTTCCATTCCTCTTGTCTCCTCTCTTCCCCACCTTCCCTTCTCTCCCCTCCCTTCCTCCCTTCCCTTCTCCTACCTTTCCACCCTTCCCTTCCCTTCCTTCCCTTCCCTGTATTCGTATCCATTCTTCTCTATATGCACGGCCAAGCAGATTTTTTTTTTTAATCTCTAGTGAATTTTTTTTTAATGTTTATTGGTCGTTCGCTGTTTTTCCTGCAGTGCAAAACATATGTTCATGACCACCAAAACACTGAGAGAGAGAGAGAGAGAGAGAGAGAGAGAGAGAGAGAGAGAGAGAGAGAGAGAGAGAGAGAGAGAGAGAGAGTTGGGGGCACAAGTTCACAGTAGCAACGTAAGCAACATCGCGAATAACGGTGTAACACTTTGACAGACAACACCCACGGGGGCACAACACATGTTTTTCTTCTTAATTTAATTTTTCTTCATATTTTTCGATTTTTTTTTCTACATACTTAGCCGAACACTCCATTTGAATTGTGTGTGTGTTTTGTGTATGTGTATGTGTGTGTGTGTGTGTGTGTATAAAACCGTCTGTTTCAATAAATACACCAAACAAATCTTTCTTGGATATACGTAACTGTGTGTGTGTGTGTGTGTGTGTGTGTGTGTGTGTGTGTGTGTACCGTTAGCCGTCCGTGTACGCGTGTTATCTTATCGTGTAAATGTCACCCTAGACGTGTGTACATTATGTGTGTGTGTTGGGCATACATATGTGCGTATTAACCATAGGACACACACACACACACACACACACATAGCTACGTAAAACACAAACATTTCCTAGTGTGTGTGTGTGTGTGTGTGTGTCGCCTATGCTTCTCGATAACTCTTTCAAAACACACACACACACACACACACACACACACACACACACACACAACCGTTCCACTCGTCATCTTCACAAACAACAAAAGTATCACGGGATGAGAGAGAGAGAGAGAGAGAGAGAGAGAGAGAGAGAGAGAGAGAGAGAGAGAGAGAGAGACCGTTATAAGCTACCCTAATCCCCCTCCACTCCCCCCCCCAACGAGGTATTCCCCAGACTATGCCCTGCCCTTGCAAGTGTAGGGCTTGGCTATTCAACCATAAGAAGCAAAGGTCCGGTTAGACAAGTTCAAATGTATTCAGACCTACGGATAAATACTATAGTAGAAAAAAAGACATAATTAAATGACGTGAAAGTCCTTGTGATGGATTCTTAAAAGTGTATTTCTTGGACTGACTTTAGGGCCTAGAGTCGGTCCAGGAAATATACCAGCAAAAATTCATCTCCATTACCTTCATCTTTAACCCGTCCGCTGCGATTGGCACGATTTTGGCCTTCACTGGTAGCCTGGTAACATAAACTCCCAGGTCTTTCTTTGCCTCTGTGGTGGATAGTGGAGTGTTTCCCATGTGGTATTGGTGTGCTGGATATCCCTTCACTGGTAGCCTGGTAACATACACTCCCAGGTCTTTCTCTGCCTCTGTGGTGGATAGTGGAGTGTTTCCCATGTGGTATTGGTGTGCTGGATATCCCTTCACTGGTAGCCTGGTAACATAAACTCCCAGGTCTTTCTCTGCCTCTGTGGTGGATAGTGGAGTGTTTCCCATGTGGTATTGGTGTGCTGGATATCCCTTCACTGGTAGCCTGGTAACATAAACTCCCAGGTCTTTCTCTGCCTCTGTGGTGGATAGTGGAGTGTTTCCCATGTGGTATTGGTGTGCTGGATATCCCTTCACTGGTAGCCTGGTAACATACACTCCAGGTCTTTCTCTGCCTCTGTGGTGGATAGTGGAGTGTTTCCCATGTGGTATTGGTGTGCTGGATATCCCTTCACTGGTAGCCTGGTAACATACACTCCCAGGTCTTTCTCTGCCTCTGTGGTGGATAGTGGAGTGTTTCCCATGTGGTATTGGTGTGCTGGATATCCCTTCACTGGTAGCCTGGTAACATAAACTCCCAGGTCTTTCTCTGCCTCTGTGGTGGATAGTGGAGTGTTTCCCATGTGGTATTGGTGTGCTGGATATCCCTTCACTGGTAGCCTGGTAACATAAACTCCCAGGTCTTTCTCTGCCTCTGTGGTGGATAGTGGAGTGTTTCCCATGTGGTATTGGTGTGATGGATATCCCTTCACTGGTAGCCTGGTAACATACACTCCCAGGTCTTTCTCTGCCTCTGTGGTGGATAGTGGAGTGTTTCCCATGTGGTATTGGTGTGCTGGATATCCCTTCACTGGTAGCCTGGTAACATACACTCCCAGGTCTTTCTCTGCCTCTGTGGTGGATAGTGGAGTGTTTCCCATTTGGTATTGGTATGCTGGATATCCCTTCACTGGTAGCCTGGTAACATACACTCCCAGGTCTTTCTCTGCCTCTGTGGTGGATAGTGGAGTGTTTTGTGCTGGATATCCCTTCACTGGTATCCTGGTAACATACACTCCCAGGTCTTTCTCTGCCTCTGTGGTGGATAGTGGAGTGTTTCCTATGTGGTATTGTTATTACCCATGGTATGTCAGGTCTTTCTCTGCCTCTGTGGTGGATAATGGAGTGTTTCCCATGTGATATTGTCACTGGTAGCCTGGTAACACACACCCCAGGTCTTTCTCTGCCTCTGTGGTGGATAGTGGAGTGTTTCCCATATGGTATTGGTGTGCTGGATATCCCTTCACTGGTAGCCTGGTAACATACGCTCCCAGGTCTTTCTCTGTCTCTGTGGTGGATAGTGGAGTGTTTCCCATGTGGTATTGGTGTGCTGGATATCCCTTCACTGGTAGCCAGGTAACATACATTCCGATGTCTTTCTCTGCCTCTGTGGTGTATAGTGGACTGTTTCCCATGTGGTATTGGTGTGCTGGATATCCCTTCACTGGTAGCCTGGTAACATACACTCCCAGGTCTTTCTGTGCCTCTGTGGTGGATAGTGGAGTGTTTCCCATGTGGTATTGGTGTGCTGGATATCCCTTCACTGGTAGCCTGGTAACATACACTCCCAGGTCTTTCTCTGCCTCTGTGGTGGATAGTGGAGTGTTTCCCATGTGGTATTGGTGTGCTGGATATCCCTTCACTGGTAGCCTGGTAACATACACTCCCAGGTCTTTCTCTGCCTCTGTGGTGGATAGTGGAGTGTTTCCCATGCGGTATTGGTGTGCTGGATATCCCTTCACTGGTAGCCTGGTAACATACACTCCCAGGTCTTTCTCTGCCTCTGTGGTGGATAGTGGAGTGTTTCCCATGTGGTATTGGTGTGCTGGATATCCCCTGCCAATGTGCTTGACAACATTTTTTCTTCATTGGATTCAAGCAGCCATTTTTGTTCCATTCCTGTAGCTTGGTGATGTCTTCTGGTAGGATATCTGCAGTCAAGGGGTTAAGTATATTTCCTGTGGCAGTATATCCGTGCTGTTGAATGTATCGGGGTCCCATTACGACTATTTTCCGGGGCCACAGAAAATTTTCCGTGTTTTCATGGCTGGTTTTCCCGGTCATGACGCAGGAGTCGTGTAGAGCTATCACCGGCATCACTCCGTTTCTCTATTTCTATCTCTCTGTCTCTGTCATCTTCAACGTGTCAGGCTTCCATTATGACCGTTCCCCAAGGCCGCATAGAAGATTCCCCTGGTTTCCATGGGTGATTTTCTCGTTTAAGATGCAGAGGCCGTGTAGAGCTATCACCGCCATCACAAAACACTCCATGAAAATCCCAGCATCTTCTACGGGAGTTCCCGCCACGTCCCAAGCATCACAAAACAGCCCATGGAAACCCCAGCCCAGGCGCCGAGACGCTTAACCCGGTAGCTGCAGGGATCATGTTTCTTAATGGTCCCTCTAAGCGAGAAAAATAAGAAAAAAATCATCCCTCACGCAAATCATTTCATAATATATATCAACGCATTTGTGATCAGTTTATGCATCATCTATTTTGGGGGGTTTATATCATGGCAAAAATGTGGCCCGTCGCTGCTACACGGTAAAGCCACAAATTTGTCCCGTCGCTGCTACACGGTAAAGCCACAAATTTGGCCCATCACTGGTACACGGTAAAGACACAAATTTGGCCCGTCGCTGGTACACGGTAAAGACACAAATTTGGCCCGTCGCTGGTACACGGTAAAGCCACAAATTTGGCCCGTCGCTGCTACACGGTAAAGCCACAAATTTGGCCCGTCGCTGCTACACGGTAAAGCCACAAATTTGGCCCGTCACTGCTACACGGTAAAGACACAAATTTGGCCCGTCGCTGCTACACGGTAAAGCCACAAATTTGGCCCGTCGCTGCTACACGGTAAAGCCACAAATTTGGCCCGTCGCTGCTACACGGTAAAGACACAAATTTGGCCCGACGCTGCTAGACGGTAAAGCCACAAATTTGGCCCGTCGCTGCTACACGGTAAAGCCACAAATTTGGCCTGTCGCTGCTACACGGTTAAGAAGACGGGCTTCGGGCTAATACTTGGGGACTCGGGTGTGCTCTCAGTAGCCCCCCAAAGCCCAACCCCTTGCCGTGTCCTTCAGCCCCAGACTTAACTAGTTATTTTCTTCAATTTATTTTTTCCTTCGCACCTTCCCCAAGAGCTTAGAACCCTCCTACTGTCTACTACTACTACTATTACTACTACTATGATTACTGTCTCTCCCTCCCTCCGCATTTCTTTCCGTAACTCCTCCTCCTTCTCCTCCAGCTCCTCCTCCTCCTCCTCCTCCTCCTCCTCCTCCTACTACTACTACTACTACTACTACTACTACTACTCCCTCCGAAATCCCTTCAGAAAACAGCATTCCTTTTTTTTTTTTCTTTTTAGCTTGTCCTTCAATTCTTTTCCTATCCTTGTAGTAGTAGTAGTAGTAGTTATTATTATTATTTGTTTTATTTACTTAGTGTGTTGAAGTTTTTTGTGTTTATTTGTTTGTTTGTTTGTTAACGGGTCTTGATAGATTTTCCTTCAGTCTGTCCTGGAGTCTGTCTGTTAGGCTCCAACGAACCTTAACAGACAATATTAATTTATTTTTTTAACCTTTTTTTATCTGTGTCTATAATTCCTTCCTTCTTTCGGTATTTCCTCTTTTTGCTTCCTTCTTTCCTTCTTTCTCTCTTTCTTTCTCTCTCTGTGTCTGTCTGTCTGTCTGTATGTATGTGTTTTTCCTTCTCTTCTTTTAATATCTTTCTTTCTCTTCTTCTTATCTGTTTAGCTTTTATGTCTATGTTTTTTTCTTCTTTTTTCTTCATCTTTCTCTAGTTTCTTTTTTTCTGTCTTTTCAATCTCATTTTTCTATATATTTATCTACGTTCCTTTCTGATTCTCTCTCTCTCTCTCTCTCTCTCTCTCTCTCTCTCTCTCTCTCTTTTATCTCCTATCTTTCTTTGTGTTCATATTTTCTTTATTTCCTTCCTTCTTTCTTCTTGTCGATCTATCTTTCTCCATCCATCCATCCATCTATCTATCTATCTATCTATCTATCTATCTATTTCTATACACATTACAAACTCAGTCGTGAAAAGTGGAATAGAAAATGAACAGAATCAACTCATTCCAGCCATCAGATTTTTGAACGTGGTGTTAGTGTTTATTAAAAGTTAGTATTGTTAGTTTTGTTATGAAGTTAGTAGTTGACTCATTACAAACCGAGTCGTGAAAAGTGGAATGGAAAATGAACAGAATCAACTCACCACGCCTTGAAAAACGGGCAAATCAGTTAGAAGTGTTAGATTTTGATAGTTTAGTTGACGCATTACAAACTCAGTCGTGAAAAGTGGAATAGAAAATGAACAGAATCAACTCACCACGCCATGAAAAACGGGCAAATCAGTTAGAAGTGTTAGATTTTGATAGTTTAGTTGACGCATTACAAACCGAGTCGTGAAAAGTGGAATGGAAAATGAACAGAATCAACTCACCACGCCATGAAAAACGGGCAAATTAGTTAGAAGTGTTAGATTTTGATTGTTTAGTTGACGCATTACAAACCGAGTCGTGAAAATTGGAATAGAAAATGAACAGAATCAACTCACCACGCCATGAAAAACGGGCAAATTAGTTAGAAGTGTTAGATTTTGATTGTTTAGTTGACGCATTACAAACCGAGTCGTGAAAATTGGAATAGAAAATGAACAGAATCAACTCACCACGCCATGAAAAACGGGATACTGAAAGACAAATTAGTTAGAAGTGTTAGATTTTGATTGTTAAGTTGACGCATTACAAACCGAGTCGTGAAAAGTAAAATAGAAAATGAACAGAATCAACTCACCACGCCATGAAAAACGGGATACAGAAAGACACATTAGTTAGAAGTGTTAGATTTTGATTGTTTAGTTGATGCATTACAAACCGAGTCGTGAAAAGTGATAAACGAGAAAGTGGTAAAGGAAAGAAAAAGTGGTAAAGGAAAGAAAAAGTGGTAAAGGAAAGAAAAAGTGGTAAAAGAAGTCATGTAAAAAAGAAGTGATACAAGAAAAAATAGCTATAAGAAAAAGTTATATAAGAAAACAACAACAACAACACCAGCTAACCTTCCTTGTAAAACTGACCAAAGAAGACAAACCATCCACATAACCACCACATAACCACCACATAGCCATCGACATAGCCATCCACATAACCATCCACATAGCCATCCACATAACCTTCCACATAACCATCCACATAACCATCCACATAACCTTCCACATAACCATCCACTTAACCATCCACATAACCATCCACATAGCCATCCACATAACCTTCCACATAACCATCCACATAACCTTCCACATAACCATCCACATAACCATCCACATAACCATCCACATAACCATCCACATAACCATCCACATAGCCACCACATAACCATCCACATAACCATCCACATAACCATCTTCATAGCCACCACATAACCATCCACATAACCTTCCACATAGCCATCCACATAACCATCCACATAACTACCACATAACCTGCCACATAACCATCCACATAACCATCCACATAACCATCCACATAACCATCCACATAACCATTCACATAACCATCCACATAACCATCCACATAACCATCCACATAACCACCACGTAACCATCCACATAACCATCCACATAACCATCCACATAACCACCACATAACCATCCACATAACCATCCACATAACCACCACATAACCATCCACATAACCACCACATAACCATCCACATAACCATCCACATAACCATCCACATAACCATCTTCATAGCCACCACATAACCATCCACATAACCATCCACATAACCATCCACATAACCACCACATAACCATCCACATAACCTTCCACATAACCATCCACATAGCCACCACATAACCATCCACATAACCATCCACATAGCCACCACATAACCATCCAAATAACCACCACATAACCATCCACATAACCACCACATAACCATCCACATAACCATCCACATAACCATCCACATAACCACCACATAACCATCCACATAACCATCCACATAACCATCCACATAACCATCCACATAACCACCACATAACCATCCACATAACCACCACATAACCATCCACATAACCACCACATAACCATCCACATAACCATCCACATAACCACCACATAACCATCCACATAACCATCCACATAACCACCACATAACCATCCACATAACCAACCACATAACCACCCACATAACCACCACATAATCTTCCACATAACCACCACATAACCACCACAATCATCCACATATCCACCACATAACCACCACATAACCATCCACATATCCACCACATAACCATCCACATAACCACCACATAGCCATCCACATAACCACCACATAACCATCCACATAACCATCCACATAACCATCCACATAACCATCCACATAACCACCACATAACCATCTACATAACCACCACATAACCACCACATAGCCATCCACATAGCCATCCACATAACCACCGCATAACCATTCACATAACCACCACATAACCATCCACATAACCATCCACATAACCATCACATAGCCATCCACATAACCACCGCATAACCATTCACATAACCACCACATAACCATCCACGTAACCATCCACATAACCACCACATAACCTTCCACATAACCATCCACATAACCATCCACATAACCACCACATAACCTTCCACATAACCACCACATAACCTTCCACATAACCATCCACATAACCACCACATAACCATCCACATAACCACCCACATAACCACCCACATAACCACCACATAACCACCACACACATAACCACCACATAACCATCCACATAGCCATCAACATAACATCCACATACCCACCACATAACCATCCACATAACCATCCATATAACCACCACATAGCTATCACATGCCCACCACATAACCACCACATAACCATCCACATAACCTTCCACATAACCATCCACATAAATACCACACACATAACCACCACATAACCATCCACATAACCATCCACATAACCATCCACATAACCACCACATAACCTTCCACATAACCATCCACATAACCACCACAGCCATCCACATAACCACCACATAACCATCCACATAACCACCACATAGCCATCCACATAACCACCACATAACCCTCCACATAACCATCTACATAACCACCACATAAAGACCACATAGCCATCCACATAACCACCGCATAACCATTCACATAACCACCACATAACCATCCACATAGCCATCCACATAACCACCACATAACCACCACATAACCATCCACATAACCATCCACATAACCACCACATAACAATTACACAGCCACCACATACCCACCACATAACCACCACATAACCACCTCATAGCCATCCACATAACCACCACATAACCTTCCACATAACCATCCATATAACCACCACATAGCCATCCACATAACCACCCACATACCCACCACATAACCACCACATAGCCACCACATAACCACCACATGACCATCCATATACCCACCACATAACCACCACATAGCCACCACATAACCACCACATGACCATCCACATACCCACCACATAACCACCACATAGCCACATAGCTGTTACCAAAGACACAGATGACGTTGGAAAATCAGGCTTCCGGTATATTTGAGTGAGTGGTTCAGAGTGACGTGTTGCTTCCAGGAACTTTATCTAATGTTTGACGTCGCTTCCAAGAATTGCAAGAAGAGAAAAATATGTTGTGCTTATTTATAGATGTGTTTTTGTGTTGTTGTTTTAAGATAAGACTCACATCCGTCCATATATCTGTGTGTGTGTGTGTGTGTGTGTGTGTGTGTGTGTGTGTGTGTGTGTGTGTGTGTGTTACCATTTTATGATATACCGTATAACATGTTGAAATTATTATTATTATTATTATTATTATTATTATTATTATTATTATTATTATTATTATTATTATTATTATTATTATTATTATTATTATTAGTTTATTTGTTGTTAGTATTGTTCTTCTTCTTCTTCTTCTTCTTCTTCTTCTTCTTCTTCTTCTTCTTCATTAGTAGTATTAATAGTGTTAGTATTAGTATTATCAACACACACACACACACACACACACACACACAGTCACACACACCTTAAAAACACACACACACACACACCTACACTCCTCCTCCTCCTCCTTCTTCTCCCCCTATCCCCACACACTCACTTGTCCGGCCAGGGTATCGCCATGTACTGCTGCCACCACCTCGAGGCCACGAAGCTCACGTAGAAGCCGAGGATGAAGGACAGAGGGATGTAGCTCATGTAGGTGTCGCAGTACAGCGCCACCTTCTCGAACTCCCTGGCGAAGAGAGAGAGAGAGGACCCGATGTTATACCTTTGTGTGGGCGAGAGAGAGGAAGGGTGGAGGGTATAGGAGTGATGATATAGGAGAGAAAGAGGTTGGATGCTGCTTTTATGTAGGTGATGAATGTAGCAGAGAGAGAGAGAGAGAGAGAGAGAGAGAGAGAGAGAGAGAGAGAGAGAGAGAGAGAGAGAGAGAGAGAGAGAGAGAGAGAGAGAGAGAGATACATGTTACCTTTATGAGTGTGTGTAGAGAGTGAGTTTGATAAGGGTAACAAAGGATAGGTTAAAGGTACTGAAGTGATTAAAGAGAGAGAGAGAGAGAGAGAGAGAGAGAGAGAGAGAGAGAGAGAGAGAGAGAGAGAGAGAGAGAGAGAGAGAGAGAGAGAGAGAGAGAGAGAGAGAGAGAGAGATCTTGTGTTACTTCTAGAAAAGACAAGTTCATAAAAAGTAACAGACGAAAGTTAAGATACTGCAGTGATGGCCAAGAAAAGAGAGAGAGAGAGAGAGAGAGAGAGAGAGAGAGAGAGAGAGAGAGAGAGAGAGAGAGAGAGAGAGAGAGAGAGAGACTATATAGGTCGGTATTATCAGAAGCCTTCGCCTCTTGCATCATATATTTTCATAGGCCAAAATGGAGACTAATCAGGTTCTAACGAGTGTTCTTTTGGGTTCATGGTAGAGAAGAAAGGTCACTCTAACACCAGGGTCATGAAGCTGCCTCTGGAAATGCCCAAAACTCCTACGAAAGCCTTGTCAAATAGGTATTTCTTTAGGTTCATGGTAGAGAAGAAAGGTCATTCTTACACCAGGGTCATGAAGCTGCCTCTGGAAATGCACAAAACTTCTACGAAAGCCTTGTCAAATAGGTGTTTCTTTAGGTTCATGGTACAGAAGAAAGGTCACTCTAACACCAGGGTCATGAAGCTGCCTCTGGAAATGCCCAAAACTCCTACGAAAGCCTTGTCAAATAGGTGTTTCTTTAGGTTCATGGTACAGAAGAAAGGTCACTCTAACACCAGGGTCATAAAGCTACCTCTGGAAATGCCCAAAACTCCTACGAAAGCCTTGTCAAATAGGTGTTTCTTTAGGTTCATGGTACAGAAGAAAGGTCACTCTAACACCAGGGTCATGAAGCCTCTGGAAATGCTCAAAACTCCTACGAAAGCCTTGTCAAATAGGTGTTTCTTTAGGTTCATGGTACAGAAGAAAGGTCACTCTAACACCAGGGTCATGAAGCTGCCTCTGGAAATGCCCAAAACTCCTACGAAAGCCTTGTCAAATAGGTGTTTCTTTAGGTTCATGGTACAGAAGAAAGGTCACTCTAACACCAGGGTCATGAAGCTGCCTCTGGAAATGCCCAAAACTCCTACGAAAGCCTTGTCAAATAGGTGTTTCTTTAGGTTCATGGTACAGAAGAAAGGTCATTCTTACACCAGGGTCATGAAGCTGCCTCTGGAAATGCCCAAAACTCCTACGAAAGCCTTGTCAAATAGGTGTTTCTTTAGGTTCATGGTAGAGAAGAAAGGTCATTCTTACACCAGGGTCATGAAGCTACCTCTGGAAATGCCCAAAACTCCTACGAAAGCCTTGTTAAATATGTGTTTCCTTAGGTTCATGGTACAGAAGAAAGATCACTCTAACACCAGGGTCATGAAGCTGCCTCTGGAAATGCCCAAAACTCCTACGAAAGCCTTGTCAAATAGGTGTTTCTTTAGGTTCATGGTACAGAAGAAAGATCACTCTAACACCAGGGTCATGAAGCTACCTCTGGAAATGCCCAAAACTCCTACGAAAGCCTTTTGAAATATGTTTGCCTTAGGTTCATGGTACAGAAGAAAGGTCACTCTAGACACCAGGGTCACATCAGCTATTTCTGAAAGGTCAAAAACTCCTACGAAAGTCTTGTCTAATAGGTGTTTCTTTAGGTTCACGGTACAGAGGAAGGGTCACACTACCACCAGGGTCATAAAACTACTCCTGGAAATGACCACAACTCCTAGGAAAGCCTTGTCAAATGTATGTTTCTTAGATTCACGGTACAGAGGAAGGGTCACACAACCACCAGGGTCATAAAACTACTCCTGGAAATGACCACAACTCCTACGAAAGCCTTGTCAAATGTATGTTTCTTAGGTTCACGGTACAGAGGAAGGGTCAAACTACCACCAGGGTCATAAAACTACTCCTGGAAATGACCACAACTCCTACGAAAGCCTTGTCAAATGTATGTTTCTTAGGTTCACGGTACAGAGGAAGGGTCACACTACCACCAGGGTCATAAAACTACTCCTGGAAATGACCACAACTCCTACGAAAGCCTTGTCAAATGTGTGTTTCTTAGGTTCACGGTACAGAGGAAGGGTCACACTACCACCAGGGTCATAAGACTACTCCTGGAAATGACCAC
>NW_026111831.1:572500-580000 GCF_024679095.1 Eriocheir sinensis
GATGAAAGAACAAAGCTGCTGGTTGACTCT
The DNA here is from genome assembly GCF_024679095.1 of Eriocheir sinensis. Lineage (NCBI taxonomy): Eukaryota > Metazoa > Arthropoda > Malacostraca > Decapoda > Varunidae > Eriocheir > Eriocheir sinensis. The sequence continues at coordinate 572,531 of NW_026111831.1, forward strand.
TGTATAAGGGAAGAAGAGATAGGAATATGGAAAACGGGAAGAGAAGAAGATAGTCAAAATGATGGAGTTTGTCGTTTGAATACTGCTGCCACTGTCATCACCATCATCATCATCATCATCATCATCATCATCATCATCATCATTATTTCGCGTGGGTGTCTTTACGTTGACATTATATCACACGCCGTACCTGGCAGCTTGTGTCTCGCTGCCTGCCAGGGTGTGGGAGGGAGGGAAGGCGAGGCGTCCCTGCTCCCGGGTGTCATGTGTGTGTGTGTGTGTGAGAGAGAGAGAGAGAGAGAGAGAGAGAGAGAGAGAGAGAGAGAGAGAGAGAGAGAGAGAGAGAGAGAGAGAGAGAGAGAGAGAGAGAGAGAGAGAGAGAGAGAGAGAGAGAGAGAGAGAGAGAGATGTGTGTAGGAGGAATTCATACGTCGAAGAAGAGGAATAATAAGAACGTAAGGAGTCTGCAAGAGGCCGGTTGGTCTATACAAGGCAGCTCCTGTAATCCTAACCCCACCTTACCTCACCATCCATGACTTTATCTAACCTCTTCTTGAATGTATCTATGGTATTGGCACCCACAACATGACTGCCAGGCCTGCTCCATTCATCCACCACTCTGTTAGTGAACCAATTCTTGCCTATGTCTTTGCTGAATCTGAATTTATCTAACTTAAAACCATTGCCACGCGTCCTACCTGGTTCTTTTACTTCCAAAACCCTATTTACATCCCCTTTATTGAATCCCTTCTTCATCCATTTATAGACTTCGATCAGGTCTCCTCGCAACCTTCGTCATTCTACGTAGAGAGTGTAGAGTTAAATGCTTCAGCCTGTCTTCATAAGGCAAGTTTCTCACCCCCTGAATCATCCCTGTCATCCTCCTCTGTACAGATTCTAACATCTTGATATATAATATAATATATGTAATACATAATAATAATAATAATAATAATAATAATAATAATAATAATAATAATAATAATAATAATAATAATAATAGCAATAATAATAATAATAGTATGAATAATAGTAATACAAAATAATAATATTAATACTAATACTAATAAGAATAAGAAGATAGCCCAAAAAACTGCGCTAGATGATCGGCGTCGCCTGACCCTCCAACACCCCCCAACAATTTATATTATGCGCCTAGGGGTCTAAAATGCAAAATACTGAAAAGTAAAGATGGCGCCACTATAAACACTTGCCTGCACCACAACGGGCTGGGGCCGACCATCAGGCCCTACGTTAAAAAAAAAAATCTGACTTTGTTTATAATGCCATGTTGTAGGGCTCATCAGGGCTAACAAATGTTATTATACAAGGTCGTGTCTACAATGCTTGGGTCAGCCAGGAAAACAACTTGAAGAGAACGACAACAAGATGGACAATCTCTTGATCGGCGTCTGCGACGACGATAAAAAGACAAAGAAAAGAAAAAAAAAGAAAAAAGAAAAAGAAGGAGAAAAGAAGAAGAAGAAGAAGAAGAGGGACAAAAAGTGGAATAAAAAAAACATATATATATAGTAAAAAGAATTAAAGGAAAATTATATATAAAAAAAAAGGAGAAAGTCGTTTACAGATGACAAAATTGGCAGGTGTGTGTGTGTGTGTGTGTGTGTGTGTGTGTGTGTGTGTGTGTGCTTAAGCTAGTCTGCTTTCTTCCATATGTTTTTTTTTAACTCATGAATATTCTCTCTCTCTCTCTCTCTCTCTCTTCTCTCATTCTATCTATCTCTATTTCTCTATTACTGTACATTTATTTTTATTTATTTTTTCATTCTTCTCTTCCTCCTCCTTTTCTCCCTTCCTTTCTCTTTCAGTTCATCCATTCATCCGCTCACCCGTCAATCCTCCTCCTATCTTCATCAGTCACCCATTTATTCACCCACCACCACCACCACCACACACTAGGGGGGGGGGGGAGGAGGAAAGAGAGAGAGGGGGAGGAAAAAGATGGAGGGAGAAGGTTGTGTGTTCGTATAGGGGGGGGGGGACGGAGAGAGAGAGAGAGAGAGAGAGAGAGAGAGAGAGAGAGAGAGAGAGAGAGAGAGAGAGAGAGAGAGAGAGAGAGAGAGAGAGAGAGAGAGAGAGAGAGAGAGAGAGAGAGAGAGAGAGAGAGAGGAAGCAAGCACTTTACATTAATTAATACCACATTTCTTACACTATTTTCCAGGACAACGATCGGGGCAGTAGGAAGGAGGCGTTTATCAAGAGGAAGGAAACATTTACGAGAAGGAAAGACGCATTTATCGCCATTTCTCGTCTGCTCGTCGTACATCGGCAACATAGCAAGGTGCGTATCTCCTCCTGTTCGTCCCTGTGCTGTCCAATTTCCTTATGCAAGAGTTGACCAGCATCTTTACTCTCTCATCTCTGTACTCTCCAACCTCCTTCTGCAAGAGTTTACCAGCGTCTTCCCTCTTTCATCCCTGTGCTGTCCAACCTCCTAATGCAAGAGTTAACAAGCACCTCCATTCTCTCATCGCTGTACTGTCCAACCTCCTTCTGCAAGAGTTTACCAGCGTCTTCACTCTCCCATACCTGTACTGCTCAACATCCTAATGCAAGAGTTAATTAGCAACCTCCTAATGCAAGAGTTAACCACGCAGCATCTTCACTCTTTCATCCCTGTGCTGTCCAATTTCCCTATGCAAGAGTTGACCAGCATCTTTACTCTCTCATCTCTGTACTCTCCAACCTCCTTCTGCAAGAGTTTACCTGCGTCTTCCCTCTTTCATCCCTGTGCTGTCCAATTTCCCTATGCAAGAGTTGACCAGCATCTTTACTCTCTCATCTCTGTACTCTCCAACCTCCTTCTGTAAGAGTTTACCAGCGTCTTCACACTTTCATTTCTGTACTGCTCAACATCCTAATGCAAGAGTTAATTAGCAACCTCCTAATGCAAGAGTTAATAAGCACCTCTATTCTCTCATCCCTGTGCCGTCCAATTTCCCTATGCAAGAGTTGACCAGCATCTTTACTCTCTCTGTACTGTCCAAACTCCTTCTGTAAGAGTTAACCAGCGTCTTCCCTCTTTCATCCCTGTGCTGTCCAATTTCCCTATGCAAGAGTTGATCAGCATCTTTACTCTCTCATCTCTGTACTGTCCAAACTCTGTCTGTAAGAGTTAACCAGCGTCTTCACTCTTTCATCCCTGTGCTGTCCAATATCCTTATGCAAGAGTTGACCAGCATCTTTACTCTCTCATCTCTGTACTGCTCCATCCTCCTTCTGCAAGAGTTAACCAGCGTCTTCCCTCTTTCATCCCTGTGCTGTCCAACCTCCTAATGCAAGAGTTAACAAGCACCTCCATTTTCTCATCGCTGTACTGTCCAACCTCCTTCTGCAAGAGTTTAACAGCGTCTTCACTCTCTCATTTCTGTACTGTTCAACGTCGTAATGCAAGAATTAACCAGCATCTCCACTCTCTCATCCCTGTGCTGTCCAACTTCCTAATGCAAGAGTTAACCAGCATTTCTACTCTCTCATCCCTGTGCTGTCCAACTTCTTTATGCAAGAATTAACCAGCGTCTTTCCTCTTTCATCCCTGTTCTGTCCAACCTCCTTCTGCAAGATTTAACCAGCATCTTCACTCTCTCATCCCTGTGCTGTCTAACTTCCTAATGCAAGAGTTAACCAGCATCTTCACTCTCTCATCCCTATGCTGTCCAACTTCCTAATGCAAGAGTTAACCAGCGTCTCCCCTCTTTCATCCCTGTGCTGTCCAACCTTTTTCTGCAAGAGTTTACCAGCGTCTTCACTCTCTCATTTCTGTACTGCACAACATCCTATTGCAAGAGTTAATTAGCAACTTCCTAATGCAAGAGTTAATCAGCATCTTCACTCTTTCATCCCTGTGCTGTCCAACTTTCTTATGCAAGAGTTAACCAGCGCCTTTCCTCTTTCATCCCTGTTCTGTCCAACCTCCTTCTGCAAGATTTAACCAGCATCTTCAGTCTCTCATCCCTGTGCTGTCCAACCTCCTGATGCAAGAGTTAACCAGCGCCTTTCCTCTTTCATCCCTGTTCTGTCCAACCTCCTTCTGCAAGATTTAACCAGCATCTTCACTCTTTCATCATTTTCCCTGGTAACAGCCTTAAGTTCATTCGTTTGTATTTTCTTCTTTATATGGCTTAAATTCTTTCAAGCAGCGAATTCCTGAACTCTCCAACTTCCTAATGCAAGAGTTAACCAGCGTCTTCACTCTCTCATCCCTTTCCTTGGTAAATTTTGGAACATTCTTAATTCATTCGTCTCTGTTTCCTCCTTCCTATAACTTGTTCTCTTTCTAGCAGCAAATTCCTAAGCTATCCAACCTCTTAATGCAAGAGTTAACCAGCATCTGCACTCTTTCATCCCCTTCCCTGGTAAATTCTGGAACAGCCTTCATTCTTACGACCGTTTTTCCTCTTTCCTGTGTCTAAACCTCTTTTCTAGAAGGGGAAGAAGGGGAGGAGGGACCGGAATTAAAAAAAGGAAGGGAAAGAAAATGACAACTATAAGGGGGGAGAGGAGGAGGGGGTGAAATTGAATAATAAAAAAGGGGAGGGGGAGAAGGGGTGAAATTGAATAAGAAAAAGGGAGGGGAGAAGGGGAGGAGGGGGGAAATTGCATAAGAAAAAGGGGAGGGGAGAAGGGGAGAAGGGGTGAAATTGAATAAGAAAAAGGAGGGGGAGAAGGGAGGAGGGGGAAATTGAATAAGAAAAAGGGAGGGGAGAAGGGGAGGAGGGGGAAATTGAAGAAAAAAGGGAGGGGGGAGAGGAGGAGGGGGTGAAATTGAATAAGAAAAAAGGGGAGGGGGAGAAGGGGAGGAGGGGGAAATTGAATAAGAAAAAGGGGAGGGGAGAAGGGGAGGAGGGGGAAATTGAATAAGAAAAAGGGAGGGGGGAGAAGGGAGGAGGGGGGAAATTGAATAAGAAAAGGGAGGGGAGAGGAGGAGGGGGAAATTGAATAAGAAAAAGGGAGGGGAGAAGGGAGGAGGGGGGAAATTGAATAAGAAAAAAGGGGAGGGGAGAGGAGGAGGGGGAAATTGAATAAGAAAAAGGGAGGGGAGAAGGGGAGGAGGGGGAAATTGAATAAGAAAAAAGGGAGGGGGAGAGGAGGAGGGGAAATTGAATAAGAAAAAGGGGAGGGGGAGAGGAGGAGGTGAAATTGAATAAGAAAAAAGGGGAGGGGGAGAAGGGAGGAGGGGGGAAATTGAATAAGAAAAAGGGAGGGGAGAAGGGGAGGAGGGGAAATTGAATAAGAAAAAGGGAGGGGAGAAGGAGGAGGGGGAAATTGAATAAGAAAAAGGGAGGGGGAGAAGGGAGGAGGGGGGAAATTGAATAAGAAAAAGGAGGGGAGAAGGGGAGGAGGGGGAAATTGAATAAGAAAAAGGAGGGGAGAAGGGGAGGAGGGGAAATTGAATAAGAAAAGGGAGGGGGAGAAGGGAGGAGGGGGTGAAATTGAATAAGAAAAAGGGAGGGGAGAAGGGAGGAGGGGTGAAATTGAATAAGAAAAAGGGAGGGGGAGAAGGGGAGGAGGGGTGAAAATGAATAAGAAAAAGGGAGGGGAGAAGGGAGGAGGGGTGAAATTGAATAAGAAAAAAGGAGGGGAGAAGGGGAGGAGGGGTGAAATTGAATAAGAAAAAGGGAGGGGAGAAGGGGAGGAGGGGGTGAAATTGAATAAGAAAAAGGGAGGGGGAGAAGGGAGGAGGGGGTGAAATTGAATAAGAAAAAGGAGGGGGAGAAGGGAGGAGGGGGTGAAATTGAATAAGAAAAAGGGGAGGGGAGAAGGAGGAGGGGTGAAATTGAATAAGAAAAGGGGAGGGGGGAGAAGGGGAGGAGGGGGTGAAATTGAATAAGAAAAAGGGGAGGGGAAGAAGGGGAGGAGGGGGGAGAATGACAATTTTAGAAAGGGGGAGAAGGGAGGAGGGGATGAAATTGAATAATAAAAAGGGAGGGGAGAAGGGGAGGAGGGGTGAAATTGAATAAGAAAAGGGGAAAGGAGGGAAGAAGGGAGGAGGGGTGAAATTGAATAAGAAAAGGGGGAAAGGAGGGGAAGAAGGGAGGAGGGGTGAAATTGAATAAGAAAAGGGGAAAGGGGAGGGAAGAAGGGGAGGAGGGGTGAAATTGAATAAGAAAAGGGGGAAAGGGGAGGGGAAGAAGGGGAGGAGGGGGTGAAATTGAATAAGAAAAGGGGGAAAGGGGAGGGAAGAAGGGGAGGAGGGGAGAATGACAACTATAGAAAGGGGGAGAAGGGGAGGAGGGGATGAAATTGAATAAGAAGAAAGGGAGGGGGAGAAGGGGAGGAGGGGTGAAATTGAATAAGAAAAGGGGAAGGGGAAGGGAGGGAAGAAGGGGAGGAGGGTGAAATTGAATAAGAAAAGGGGAAAGGGAGGGAAGAAGGGGAGGAGGGGTGAAATTGAATAAGAAAAGGGGAGGGGGGAGAAGGGGAGGAGGGGGTGAAATTGAATAAGAAAAGGGGGAAAGGGGAGGGGAAGAAGGGGAGGAGGGGGGAGAATGACAACTATAGAAAGGGGGGAGAAGGTGAGGAGGGGATGAAATTGAATAAGAAGAAAGGGAGGGGGAGAAGGGGAGGAGGGGTGAAATTGAATAAGAAAAGGGGGAAAAGGAGGGAAGAAGGGAGGAGGGGGGAGAATGACAACTATAGAAAGGGCGGAGAAGGGGAGGAAGGGGGAAAATGACAACTATAGAAAGGGGGGAGAAGGGGAGGAAGGGGGAGAACGACAACTATAGAAAGGGGGAAGAAGGGGAAGAAGGGGGAGAATGACAACTCTAGAAAGGGGGGAGAAGGGGAGGAGGGGGGAGAATGACAACTCTAGAAAGGGGGGAGAAGGGGAGGAGGGGGTGAAATTGAACGAGATAAAAGGGGTGGGGGGAGAATGATGACTAGAAGGGGGGGAGAAGGGGAGGAGGGGGTGAAATTGAATAAGCAAAAGGGGAAAGGGGAGAATGACCAATAGAACGGAGAAGTGGGGAGAAGACAAGGGGAGGGAGAGGGTGATGAAAGATTGAATACGGAAAAGGGAAGGGGTGATAGAATGATGACTAGAAGGGGGGAGAAGGGGAGGAAGGGAGACAAAATGGAAGAAACACGGAGGGGAGAATAACAGCTACGAAGGGGGAGGAGGATGGGGAGAAAGGGCGCCAGAATTAAATAAAAAAAGGGGGATTGGAACAGAATGACGTAGAAAGGGGGAGGAGACTGCAATGGAAGGGGGGGGGGGAGGAATGGGAGAATAAAGGGGAGGGAGAAAATGACAATGGGTAAGGTAGAGGAGAATGGGGAGGAATGGGGAGGCTGGGGAGGAAAGGGATAAAAAAAGGGAGGAGGGGGAGTAGAATGGGGAGAAAGGAGCAGAATGGAATAAACAGAGGGAGGAAATGCAACCAAGATTTTATGTGGGGAGGAAGCTGGGGAGGAAAGGGATGAAAAAAGGGGAGGAGGGGGAGTAGAATG
>NW_026111831.1:585000-615000 GCF_024679095.1 Eriocheir sinensis
TTCCTCCTCTTCCCCCTAGTCCTCCTCCTCCTCCTCCGCGTCCTCCTCCTCCTTCTCCGCGTCCTCTTCCTCCTCCTCCTCCTGCTCCTCCTCCTCCTCCTCTTCCTCCTCCTCCTCCTCCTCCTGCTCCTCCTCCTCCTCCTCCTCGATAAGTGTGACAACTACTGGGAAGAGGAAGAAATAGAGAAGAAAGCAGAGGAGGAGGAGGAGGAGGAGGAGGAGGAGGAGGAGGAGGAGGAGGAGATGTTCTGTTTTTATATAGTGACCACCCGTTAAACCCACGGAGAGAGAGAGAGAGAGAGAGAGAGAGAGAGAGAGAGAGATTTGGGTCAGAGTGAAAAATAGTGTAAGGGAGAGAGAGAGAGAGAGAGAGAGAGAGAGAGAGACATAAACATACAAGAAAAGTTAAGTGTGTGTGTGTGTGTGTGTGTGAGAGAGTTCTTTTTTTGCCTATGATGATATTCAAACACACACACACCTAGTACCTACAGGCAAGGTCTCTCTCTCTCTCTCTCTCTCTCTCTCTCTCTCTCTCTCTCTCTCTCTCTCTCTCTCTCACACACACACACACACACACACACACACACACACACACACACACACACACACACACACACACCAAAAAAAAAAAAAAAAAACACAAGTTTGTCAGACTGAAGAAGAAAGATTAGCGAACGATATCAATCTACCACGAGAGAGAGAGAGAGAGAGAGAGAGAGAGAGAGAGAGAGAGAGAGAGAGAGAGAGAGAGAGAGAGAGAGAGAGAGAGAAATTAGAGAATAAAAAGAGGAGGAAGAGGAAGAGGAAGAGGAAGAGGAGACTTGATAACGTTGCATAAGTCGATAGATAACACGGAAAAGGTACACACACACACACACACACACACACACACACACACACACACACACACACACACAGGACATTAGTCAAGAGGAGAGAGCAAGCGTTAAACAGCACAGAATGACACAAACAGAAGAAGAAAAAAAACACCAAACACGTACACACGAACACACACATACGTCAAACACACACACACACACACAAAAAAAATAATAATAATAATAATAACAGTACCTCCTCCCACCCCAGCGACATGACCTCCTCCCCTTCCCACCCCCGCCCCCACACGCACTCACACGCACTCACCTCTTCTGCTCCTGGTTGAAGACGAACCTGTAGATGGCGCTCATGCCGGCGAAGGCGAGGGAGAAGAGGGCCAGTTCCTTGTAGATGAGCTTGTACAGGGAGCCTTTCCACTTGAAGAGCAGCCGCGTGAACCCTCCAGAAGTCGAGGAGGCTACGTCATATTGGTAAGATACCGTCATGGCGTCCCCCCGTGGCCCCCCCGTCCCCCCCACGTCGTCCACCAGCTCTGCGCCTCGTATGACCCCCGCCCCCCTCCCCCCGGCCTCAGTGTTCCTCAGTCGCTATTCCCTTGGGACCTATCACGTGTCCATGTTGTGAAGGCTTCGTCCAGTATACACACAGTTTTCTCTAGTATAACACCCCGCCCTAGGTGTCAGGGGTACCGGGGGGGCCGTGTGGTCGATGCATGCCCCCGGTCCTCACCCCTCACACCGTCTCCCCCCGTGGTGATGGCTCTCGGGGGGAATCAGTGAGGGTCCGAGTACTCCCCTGAGGTGCCCCTGGAGTGTTGGTTCTCGGATCTTGCTGCTGTTCTCGGCGTCCCACAAACAGGGCGGGTTCACAGTCCTGCCCTGCCGTGCCCCTAAGGCGGTCCACGGTTCGCTCCCGGTTCGTCACGGCCCGTTGTAGGTTCACAGCCCGGCACTCGGCACTCCACGCGTCACATCACAGCCTGCACACTGCACTCCCCGCACGGCCTACACACGGCTTCCTGGGCCTACACACAGCACCAAGGGACTCACAGCATCTGGCGTGAACTGAACACAGGAACACCACCGCCTGTAGCCAACCCTGTGTCTTTTGGTGCCTCCCCCCTTGGCCTGGCAGGGGGGGATGGAGACAAGGGGAAGGGGGAAGAGTTGGGTGCAGGGGGGCGTGCAGGGGGTCGTGGGGAAGGGGGGAGATAGATCCGTGTTGCACATTCTGGTGAAGTAATTATAGCCAGCCAGCCAGCCAGCCAGCACCACCACCACCACCTCCACCTCCACCTCCACCTCCACCACTCGCTTCTTTAGCCCAAAACACAATGCCACACCACCACCGCCACCTCCACTACCTCCTCTCTCTTTCTATCTCTCTTTCTCTTTTTCTTTTTCTCTTTTTTTTTTTCTCTCTGTCTTCCTATCTCGTTCTCATCATTACAGCTGTCATTTACCTCCTCCTCCTCCTCCTCCTCCTCCTCCTCTTCCTCTTCTCCCTCCTCCTCCTCCTCCTCCTCCTCCTCCTCTTCCTCTTCATCATCAGCTTACCTTGATACACCTGTCGTTATATTATTGGCGCCTTTTCCTTTTTTTCTTCCTCCTCCTCCTCCTCCTCCTCCTCCTCCTCTTTCCTCACCCACCCCTCCTCTTCTCCCTTTCTCCTCCTCCTCCTCCTTCGTTTTCATTAGTTTATCTCCCTCTCTTTTCTTCTCTTCCCCCTCTTCATCTTTTCTTTTTCTCCTCCTCCTCCTCCTCCTCCTCCTCCTCCTCCTTCTCCTCCTCCTCCTCCTCCTTCGTTTTCATTAGTTTATCTCCCTCTATTTTCTTCTCTTCCCCCTCTTCATCTTTTCTTTTTCTCCACCTCCTCCTCCTCCTCCTCCTCCTACTCCTCCTCCTCTTTCTTCTCTTCCCCTCTTCATCTTTTCTTTTTCTCCTCCTCCTCCTCCTCCTCCTCCTTCTCCTCCTCCTCCTCCTCCTCCTTCGTTTTCATTAGTTTATCTCCCTCTCTTTTCTCCTCTTCCCCCTCTTCATCTTTTCTTTTTCTCCTCCTCCTCCTCCTCCTCCTCCTCCTCCTTACATTCGGAATTTGACACAGATCTTCAAGTACCTCATAAATTCAGTAACGTCGATCACTCCAATTTTCTTTTTCTCTCTTTTTTTTCGCTCGAACTGACCCGAGAACTTCAAACAACGGTCTACCAATTCAAGCGAGGCCTTGCTAACCAGACATTGACACGAGCTATTTTGGTATCAGACACGTATTTTCAGCCGCTTTGGGCTCCCACAACCACTGTTTCCCAAGGCCAGACAGGAGATGAGTCGCGTTCCCAGATGTGTTTTGTCACGTTCATGATACAGAAACCTTGTCAAACTATTACTGGATTCATAACACTACGCATGGCAATACTAATACAACAACCTCCACCAATGCCTTGTCAAACTATCACCAGGCTCATAACACTACGCATGGCAATACTAATACAACAACCTCCACCAAAGCCTTGTCAAACTATCACCAGGCTCATAACACTACCCATGGAAATACTAATACAACAACCTCCACCAATGCCTTGTCAAACTATCACCAGGCTCATAACACTACCCATGGAAATACTAACACAACAACCTCCACCAAAGCCTTGTCAAACTATCACCAGGCTCATAACACTACTAGGAGAAATACTAACACAACAACCTCCACCAAAGCCTTGTCAAACTATCACCAGGCTCATAACACTACCCATGGAAATACTAACACAACAACCTCCACCAAAGCCTTGTCAAACTATCACCAGGCTCATAACACTACCCATGGAAATACTAACACAACAACCTCCACCAAAGCCTTGTCAAACTATCACCAGGCTCATAACACTACCCATGGAAATACTAACACAACAACCTCCACCAAAGCCTTGTCAAACTATCACCAGGCTCATAACACTACCCATGGAAATACTAACACAACAACCTCCACCAAAGCCTTGTCAAACTATCACCAGGCTCATAACACTACCCATGGAAATACTAACACAACAACCTCCACCAAAGCCTTGTCAAACTATCACCAGGCTCATAACACTACCCATGGAAATACTAACACAACAACCTCCACCAAAGCCTTGTCAAACTATCACCAGGCTCATAACACTACCCATGGAAATACTAACACAACAACCTCCACCAAAGCCTTACCAAATGTGGCTGTGTAGACCTTAGAGTTATCCGTCACGGCAACAACCTTCCTGCAAAAGTTGTTAGTGCGGAAATGAACAATTCCTTAAAAAATTCGCATCTTTCGTTAGCTCGTCCCCTTAGGTATATTCAGCGCTTGCGTTAAACTATCCCGCAGGTCACTGGTACGCCTTATGAACTGGTTACGTTATAAGGCTTACTTTACGTTATAAGCTTTCAGACTGTATGTTGCCTGATCTTCCGCGTTTCCATGTTTCTCTTAGTCTTTCCCTCCTTTCCCCTCTCCTCCCTTTCCCTTTCCTCCTCTTCCTCCTCTCTCCTTTCCTTCTCTTCCTTACCTCCCTCTTCTCTCTCTCTCTCTCTCTCTCTCTCTCTCTCTCTCTCTCTCTCTCTCTCTCTCTCTCTCTCTCTCTCACACACACACACACACACACACACACACACACGCAGACACGCAGACACACACACACATAAGTCTCCCCCCCCCCCCTTTTCTCCTCCTCCTCCTCCTTCTCCTCCTCCCCCCCCCCTTTCCTCCTCCTCCCCCTCCTCCTCCTCCCCCTCCCCCCCCCGCGCTAAAACGAACCCAACCACGAGGCGAAGCAAAAATAATAAAAGAAAGAAAAAAAGAAAAAATATATAAAAAGAAAATGAGAAAAAAAATTGAGACGAAGAAAAAAAAAATGAAGGAAATAAAAGAAAAAGAAAAAGGAACCATCGAATTAGGGTTTTTATTTGTTTGTTTGTTTGTTTGTTTGTTTGTTTGTTTGTTATCTATTAAAGGTTAGGTTACAAGTGTCTGTCTATCTATCTATCTATCTATCAGTTTATTTATCAATCATGCGGAGAAGACTGCCAGGGCCGATGAGGGGAGGAGGTGGAGGAAGGAGGAAGAGGAGGAGGAGGAGGAGGAGGAGGAGGGAGGAAAGTAGAAAACATCTCCAACAGTAAGGAAGATCGTGCATTCCTCCTCCTCCTCCTCCTCCTCCTCTTCCCTTCTCCTCCTCCTCCTCTCACTCTTCTCTGTTGATTCGACCTGCAAGAAGAGAAGAAATGAGAGAGAGAGAGAGAGAGAGAGAGAGAGAGAGAGAGAGAGAGAGATTGTAGTAGTAGTAGTAGCAGTAACACTATATCACAAACACACACACACACACACACACACACACACACACACACACACACACACTCACACGCAAACTATTTTTAACTTTATTTAAGATGTACAGTGAGACTAGTATTTCGCATTCCTTACCTTAGCAGAGGCAGCAGCAGCACCAGTAGTAGTAGTAGTAGTAGTAGTAGTAGTAGTAGTAGTAGTTAGAGCCACGACCACTAGGAGACGACCTCGCAGTTGAAGTCGTCCTGGCCCCAGCACGACTTGCAGCCTTGGTTCCCCCGTGCCCAGGGCCTTCACGGGGGGGGGAGAGAGAGAGAGAGAGAGAGAGAAGATTCTGTTAAGTTTATATACACACACATTATTGTTATTCATAATTTTACTACTACTACTACTACTACTACTACTACTACTACTACTACTACTACTACTACTACTACTACTACTACTACCACCACCACCACCACCACCACTACTACTACTACTACTACTACTACTACTACTACTACTACTACTACTACTACTTCTACTACTACTACTGCTTACCTCTATCTGTCCCTCCGTGAACACACTATGAAGCATTGAATTAACTAAGGTGTGGGCGGGGGGCAGGAGGGGGGGTGGGGGGATCCTGACCTCCACCCCCTCCTCCTCCTCCTCTTCCTCCTCTTCCTCCTCCTCCTCCTTCAATCCCTTCTTCAGTTCCTTTCCTTTCTTCTTCTCTTGTTTCTCCTTCTCCTTTTTCTTCTTTTCTTCTTCTTCATTTTCTTCATCTTCTTTTTCTTCTTTCTGTGGTAATGAGAGAGAATGGCGTTATCTCTCTCTCTCTCTCTCTCTCTCTCTCTCTCTCTCTCTCTCTCTCTCTCTCTCTCTCTCTCTCTCTCTCTCTCTCTCTCTCTCTCTCTCTCTCTCTCTCTCTCTCTCTCTCTCTCTCTCTCTCTCTCTCTCTCTCTCTCTCTCTCTCTCTCTCTCTCTCTCTCTCTCTCTCTCTCTCTCTTTTTCTCCTCCCCTCTCTTCTCTCCTCTTTTTCCTCCTTTCGCTCCTCTTCTCCCCTTTTCCCTCCTCCCCATTCACCTTCCCTTTTTTCCTTCTCTTTATTCTAAGTCAAATTCACGCGCTCCAAACCGCTCATTGTTGTATTGTAAGTTATGTTAAGGATCAAGGCTGCGTCTACATCATCACTTAGCAGTATTTCTTCCGGCAGGTTTTTTCAAGGTGGTTTTAATAATGATCAACTGTTATGTGGCTGGTTTGGCATTTTCTTCCATTCCTGTGACTAAGTTAGTTAACCCGGTACCAGCGACGGGCCAAATTTGCGGCTTTACCGTGTAGCAGCGACGGGCCAAATTTGCGGCTTTACCGTGTAGCAGCGACGGGCCAAATTTGTGGCTTTACCGTGTAGCAGCGACGGGCCAAATTTGTGGCTTTACCGTGTAGCAGCGACGGGCCAAATTTGTGGCTTTACCGTGTAGCAGCGACGGGCCAAATTTGAGGCTTTACCGTGTAGCAGCGACGGGCCAAATTGTGGCTTTACCGTGTAGCGACGGGCCAAATTTGTGGCTTTACCGTGTAGCAGCGACGGGCCAAATTTGCGGCTTTACCGTGTACCAGCGACGGGCCAAATTTGTGGCTTTACCGTGTACCAGTGAATCAGTGATGGGCCAAATTTGTGGCTTTACCGTGTAGCAGCGACGGGCCAAATTTGTGGCTTTACCGTGTAGCAGCGACGGGCCAAATTTGCGGCTTTACCGTGTACCAGCGACGGGCCAAATTTGCGGCTTTACCGTGTAGCAGCGACGGGCCAAATTTGCGGCTTTACCATGTAGCAGCGACGGGCCAAATTTGTGGCTTTACCGTGTAGCAGCGACGGGCCAAATTTGCGGCTTTACCGTGTAGCAGCGACGGGCCAAATTTGCGGCTTTACCGAGTACCAGCGACGGGCCAAATTTGCGGCTTTACCGTGTACCAGCGACGGGCCAAATTTGCGGCTTTACCGAGTACCAGCGACGGGCCAAATTTGCGGCTTTACCATGTAGCAGCGACGGGCCAAATTTGCGGCTTTACCGTGTAGCAGCGACGGGCCAAATTTGTGCCATGATATAAACCCCCCAAAATAGATGATACATAATCTGGTTACAAATGCTTTGATATATATTATGAAATGGTTTGTGTGAGGGGTGATTTTTTTCTCATTTTTCTCGCGGAGTGACCATTAAGAAACATGATAACCGATGCTACCGGGTTAAAAGTGTTGCGTTTTCACTTTTTTTAACGTGGTATAAGTATTCAGCAACAGTTATGTCGTAAAAGTGATGTACAATATAATGAACAAATCCATCTGGCCACGCCCTGAAAGCGGCCAACAAGACGAGTCAGCCCAGCAGCGTCA
This sequence comes from Eriocheir sinensis, assembly GCF_024679095.1. Classification (NCBI taxonomy): domain Eukaryota; kingdom Metazoa; phylum Arthropoda; class Malacostraca; order Decapoda; family Varunidae; genus Eriocheir; species Eriocheir sinensis. The sequence goes on from NW_026111831.1 coordinate 592,547, forward strand.
GGCCGGGCTCCCACTGCTCCGTTTTTCGGTGGCCGTCAACGTTAATGACGTCACGAATGTCCCCGTGTGAGCAACGACAGTGGGAACCGGGCGCCGTTTCGTCCTTCGTTGTCGGCGACGTAAAAGGCGAGATATGAAATCAAGTTAACTTTTTGGTCGGCGGCGGCGGCGACCGTTCCGTAATACTGAATGTTCTAGACACCATGAAAATATGAAAGGGAAGTACTTGGATACAAAATAAAATATAGTTAGGTTTCAAGATGATAATAATTAAGATATATTTGCATTGTGTACGTCTAGTACGTGTCGTGATCAGTAATTTTCGCTGAGAACTGGAAGCGTGGCACCAACGCACACCGCTGCGCCACCCAGGTGTAAACACACCCACGGTGTGGCGGGGAGACCGGGGGAAAATACATGTAGTATTCTTCTGCTGCAGTCTCTGCACACCCGGGGGGGAATTGGCGAACCGAACTGTTTCAGTTCCCCTCCGTACCAAAATGGCATTGTGGACAGGGGGCGACTTCACTAGGCAGGCAGATGGTTGAGAATTCAATCAGTTGTTGTTTTAGTTGTTCATCAGCTGTCTGCCAGACCAGACCACAGCCTGCCTTGGACTGGGTTTCCCCACAGCTCCCTTGTAGTGCGTGACGTGTTGTCCGCGAGTGTGCTCGTCATGCCACACCACATGTAATGCTCTGCAGCATTCAATAATAATTTTAAGGCTTGAAATAATTGTTGGCGTGGCCAGAACCTTCGCCTCCTCCTAGCCGGCCTGCCTCCCACCCGGCGCCAAGTACACAAAGAAGTCGCTGTCGTCCACGCGGTCCGTGCTCTGTTTGTCAACAAGGACTCCATCTCCGTGCCGAGCGCCCGCCGTTTTGTTGACGCCATTTTGACGTCATTAACGTCAACGGATGGTAGGAACCCGGCCTTAATAAAGACTGATACGACGTTTAAAGAATTAGAAGCAATAGTATTTTCTTACGTTACTGAAGAACTTTTGGGGGATTATTCTTGACTTCATATGAAATTCTACCTTATATGTGTGTGAAGGGGGCTTACCTTGGTCCTGGGGGGGCCGCCAGCAGCCACCCAGGTGCTGTTGGGGGAGAAGGCGTCCTGCAGGAGGTCTTGGGCGAAGGACCTCTTGAATATCCTTTGTTTCATGACGTTCTTACATGGAGGGGGACGAGGACGAGGAGGAGAGAGAGGAGAAGAAGAAGAAAAAGAAGAAGAAGAAGAAGAAGAAGAAGAAGAAGAAGAAGGAGAAGAAGAAGATGAGAGAGATTGAGGAGTAGTTGGAGGAGAAGAAGAAGAAGAAGAAGGAGAAGAAGGACTCATCTGTGTGTTCCCTTCATCACCCTTCCTTCTCTCCTCCTCCTCCTCCTCTTCCTCCTCCTCCTCCTCCTCCTCCTCTTCATCATACAAATAAGACTCATAAAATTCTTCAGCATATTCTTCTAACTTCCAAATATCAGAGGGAAGACCAGCCTCCTCCTCCTCCTCCTCCTCCACCTCCTCCTCTTCCTCCTCCTCCACCAGCGTCCCGTAGTCCACCTCGTTACTCGCATAGGAAATGAAGCCCTGTAAAAAAGGCGGAATATTAGGAAGTGTCGAACAAATGTAAACAAAGGGAGGAGTTATAGACGTCGTGAAAAACAAGTGACTGTCAGAGGCTATAAGTGACAGGAGACAAGTGACTAACGCGTGTAAACAAGCCTGACATAACGAGAGAGAGAGAAAGAGAGAGAGAGAGAGAGAATGACTACTTTTTTATTCCTCTCTCTCATCTTTCTTTCTTTTCTTCTTTTCTCTTCTTCCCTTCCTTCCTCCTCTCTTTCCCTTCCTTCTTTCTTTCCTCCATTTTTCCTTCTATCCTTTCCCTTCTTTCTTTCCTTCTTCCCTCCTTCCCTCCATCCCTAATCTCTTTTCTTTACTTCTTTCTTCCTTTCCTTTTTTCCTCTCCTTCCTTCCCTACTCCTTCCCTTCCTTCCCATCCCTTCTTTCCTTCCATCCTCTCTCCTTTCCCTCCCTCCGCCATCCTTTCCTCCCTCCTCTTCCTCCTCCTTTCCCTTCCTTCCTACCTCTCCTTCCTTAAGAACATAAGAACGTAAGGAGTCTGCAAGAGGCCGGTAGGTCTGTACAAGGCAGCTCCTGTGAACCTAACCCCACCTAACCTCACTATCCATGAATTTATCCAACCTCTTCTTGAATGTGTCTATGGTATTGGCACCCACAACATGACTGCCAGGCCTGTTCCACTCATCCACCACTCTTAGTAAACCAGTTCTTGCCTATGTCTTTGTTGAATCTGAATTTATCTAACTTATACCCATTGCTACGTAACTAACCAAAACCCTATTAACATCCCCCTTATTAAAGCCCTTCATCCATTTATAAACTTCAATCAAGTCTCCTCGCAACCTTCGCCTTTTTAGAGAATGCAGAATTAATTGTTTAAGTCTTTCCTCATATGGCAAGTTTCTCACCCTTCAATCATCTCTGTCATCCTCCTCTGTACAGATTCTAACACCTTGATATCCATTCTGTAGTAGGGTGACCAGAACTGCACTGCATAATCGAGGTGAGGTCGGACTAGTGCTAAGTAAAGCTTGGGGATGACTTCAGGGCTCCTATTGCTTACACTCCTTGAATGAATCCCAAAACCCTGTTAGCACTCTTCCTAGCCTGATGCATTGAGCCCTTATCCATTCTTTAGTAGGGTGACCAGAACTGCACTCTATATTCGAGATGAGGTCTGACTAGTGCTAAGTAAAGTTTGAGGATGACTTCAGGGCTCCTATTGCTTACACTCCTTGAATGAAGCCCAGCACCCTGTTTGCACGGTTCCTAGCCTTAATGCACTGATCCTTTATCCATTCTATAGTAGGGTGACCAGAACTGCACCGCATACTCGAGATGAGGTCTAACTAGTGCTAAGTAAAGCTTGAGGATGACTTCAGCGCTCCTATTGCTTACACTCCTTGAATGAACCCCAGCACCCTGTTTGCACGGTTCCAAGCCTGAATGCATTGAGCCCTATTCCATTCTGTAGTAGGGTGACCAGAACTGCACCGCATACTCGAGATGAGGTCTGACTAGTGCTAAGTAAAGCTTGAGGATGACTTCAGCGCTCCTATTGCTTACACTCCTTGAATGAACCCCAGCACCCTGTTTGCACGGTTCCTAGGGCTGTATTCTAAGACACCATCGCTTCTCACATCAACTATTTCTAAAGGTCAAAGAGGGGATCAATCGGGTCTTCGTGAGTGTTTTTTAAGGTTCATGGCACAGAAGAAGGGTCAAATTACCACCAGGGTCATAAAACTACCCCTGGAAAGGCCTACAGCTCCTACGAAAGCCATGTCAAATATGTGAACTTGGGCGACGAAATGTTTTAAAATACGACCCCTAGCCTGAATGCCCTGAGCCCTTAGATAGAGGTCCCCCTCCGACCCATTCCTTACCAGCTCCCCCAGCCGCCTGCACACACTCCCAGGGGTCAGGTCCACGGGGGGTCCTACGGGGGGGTCCTGAAGGGGGTCCAGGCTCCCCAATGCGTGACGGGACAGCAAGATGGCGGACCTAACCTCGCTGACCCCCAGTAAGCCCACCAGCTCCACGGGGGCTGGCCTGGGGGAGGGGAAGGGGGGTGTTAGGGGAGTAGGGTGGTGGTGGTGGTGGTGATGATGATGATGATGATGATGATGATGATACTACTACTACTACTACTACTACTACTACTACTACTACTACTACTACTACTACTACTACAACTACTACTACTACTACTACTACTACTACTACTACTACTACTACTACTACAACAATATCAATCATTCTCTCTCTCTCTCTCTCTCTCTCTCTCTCTCTCTCTCTCTCTCTCTCTCTCTCTCTCTCTCTCTCTCTCTCTCTCTCTCTCACCCTTCCTCTTTCTTGTATCTCGCAACGTAGGCAGATAATAGATTGTTGTTGTTGTTGTTGTTGTTGTTGTTGTTGTTGTTGTTGTTGTCGTCAATGCGAAGGTTGTGTTTGTCTTTTTTTGGAGACTGAATAACCGGGCCGACCACGTTCCTGTTGAGAGAGAGAGAGAGAGAGAGAGAGAGAGAGAGAGAGAGAGAGAGAGAGAGATTATTCGGTAACACGTAAACAATCGGAAACACAAACAAACAAACAAACAAACAATAAACCAATAAGAAATGTCAAACTAATTTTTTTTCTCTATTTTCTTTATTTTTCTTAATTTTTTCTTATTTTTTGTTTGTTTTTCTTCACTTATTCATATTTTTTTTGCTTCCCTTTCTTCCTCTTTCTTCCCCTTTCTTCCTCCTCTTCTTCCCTTCCTTATCTTCTTCCTTCTCTCCTCCCTTCCTTCTTCTCCTCCCTCCCTTCCTTCCTCTCTTCATTCCTTTTTTCTTCCCTTCTTCCTCCCCTTTCTTCCTCCTCTTCTTCCCTTCCTTATCTTCTTCCTTTCCTTCTCTCCTCCTTCCCTTCTTCTCTCCTCCCTTCCTCTCTTCAGTCCTTTTCTCTTCCCTTCTTCCTCCCCTTTCTTCCTCCTCTTCTTCCCTTCCTTATCTTCTTCCTTCTCTCTTCCCTCCCTCCCTTCCTTCCTCTCTTCATTCTTTTTTTCTTCCCTTCTTCCTCCTCTTCTTCCCTTCCTTATCTTCTTCCTTCTCTCTTCCCTCCCTCCCTTCCTCTTCATTCCTTTTTTCTTCCCTTCCTCCTTTCCTTCCTTCTTTCCTCCATTTTCCCTCCTATTCTACCCTCCCTTCCTCTTTTGTTCCCTCCTTTCCATTACTCCTCCCTCCCTTCCTCCCTTCCCTCCAATTTCCCTTTTCTCCTTTCCTTCCTTCCTTCCTTCGCTCTTTCTCTCCTTTCTCCCTTCTGTTATCTCTCCTTTCCTCTCTCCTCCTTTCCCCTCCCTTCCTCTCTTCTCTCCAGTCTTCCTTCTCTCCTTTCTCTACCCCTTTCCCTCCTTTCCTCTCTCTCACTCCTTTCCCTCTCTTCCTCTCTTCTTTCCAGTCTCCCATCTCTTCTTTCTCTCCCCCTTTCCATCCTTTCCCTTCTTTTTCTATATCATTTTCCCTCTTATCTGTTTAACACATGTTCCCTCACCTTCTCTTCGCCAGCAGGTGTTGTATGGCGTCCCTGCGGGTGAGGTGCGCGGTGGAGTCCAGCAGGAGGAGGGAGTCTGCGCCCATGCCCCTCACACGCCGCCTGCAGAAGGGGTCGACGGCGGAGTGGAAGGAGGGAAGGAAGAAATGGGTGAGTATATCTTAAAATAATGTGTCTTCCGTTTTCTTGGTCTTTTTAGCGTGGACTATGATTTTTTGAACGATTGGGGGGAGGGGGAGAGAGAGAGAGAGAGAGAGAGAGAGAGAGAGAGAGAGAGAGAGAGAGAGACGTTTTTTCTTGATATTTTCAGCGTGGACTATGATGTTTTGAAGGAGGAGGGGGGCGGGGAGAGAGAGAGAGAGAGAGAGAGAGAGAGAGAGAGAGAGACTTTTTCTTGATCTTTTCAGCGTGGACTATGATATTTTGGAGGGGGGGGGGGTGACAGGAGAGAGAGAGAGAGAGAGAGAGAGAGAGAGAGAGAGAGAGAGAGAGAGTATTCAGTAACATGTAAATATTCGGGAAGAGAAAAAAAAAAGTTTAACAATAAGAAATGTCAGTAATTTTTTCTTTATTTTTCTCATTTTTCTCTTTTTTTCCCATCCCCTTCTATTTCTTCCCCTTCTTCTTCTTCCCTTCCTTCTTCCTTCCCTTCCCTTCCCTTCCCTTTCTTTCCCTTCCCTTCCCTTTCCTTCCCTTCCCTTCCCTTTCTTTACCTTCCCATCCCTTCCCTTCCCTTCCCTTTCATCCCCTTCCTTTCCTTCCTTCCTCCTTCCTCTTCCCTTCCTTCCTTCCTTCCTTCCTTCCCTTCCTTTCTTTCCTTCCTTCCTTCCCTTCCCTTCTATTCCTTCCTTTCCTTTCTTTCCTTCCTTTCCTTCCTTCCTTCCTTCCCTCCAGTCCTTCCCTCCCTTCCTTCCCTCCATTCCTTCCCTTCCCTTCCTTTCATCCCCTTCCTTCCTTCCCTTCCTTTCATCCTCCTTCCTTCCTTCCTTCCTTCCTTTCCTTCTCTCTCTTCCATCCCCTTCCTTTCCTTTCCCTTCCCTTCCATCCCCCTCCTTTCCCTTTCCTTTCCTTGCCTTTCCTTCCCTTCCCTTCCCTTCCCTTCCCTAACATTCCCTTCCCTTCCCTTCCCTTCCCTTCTATTCCCTTCCCTTCCCTTCCCTTCTTTAACTTTATATTTTTTTGCTTCCCTTTTTTCCGTTCTTCCTCCTCTTCTTCCCTTCCTTATCTTCTTCCTTTCCTTCTCTCCTCCCTTCTCCCTCCCCTCCTCTCTTCATTCCTATTTTCTTCCCTTCCTCCTTTCCTTCCTTCTTTCCTCCATTTTCCCTCCCTCTCTTTTCCCTCCTCTCCATTATTCCTCCCTCCCTTCCTCATCCCTCCAATTTTCCTTTTTCTCCTTCCTTCCTTCCTTCCTTCCTTCGCTCCTTCTCTCCTTTCTCCCTTCTGTTATCCCTCCTCTCCCCTCCCCCACTCCTTTCCCCTCCCTCCCTCTCTTCTTTCCGGGAAAATGGGAGAGGGTGCCTTTGAAATCTTCCTCTCGTTTTCTTTTCTGATATTCTCAACGTGGACTATAGTATTTTTCCGGTGCACTTGTTCTTCATATTCATTATCATATATTTGCTCAGACACACTAAAACACACGTATATATCACAATTGTATATCTGGCTTGCATTAGACGTTTTGGTGCAAGCGTCTCATCATCATCATCACTTCATCAGATTATAATTCACCAGGCAATACTACTACTACTACTACTACTACTACTACTACTACTACTACTACTCTGTGTTGTATAAGTTTGGTACTGTTGATAGGTGATGAATTGGGAGATAGATAAATGCTGTTGACAGATATGCGAAGAAATAGGTTCACAGCGAAGAAATTAGCAATCATTTAGGCCTATATTCTCAAGTATTTGGGGGCCTATACACAAACGTTGGGTATGGCTTTGAAGAGGAGAAGAAACGCAAAATAGGAAATAGAAGAAAAGAGGAAGGAAGGAAGGAAAGGAAAGGAAGGAAAGGAGGGGAAAGGAAGGAAGGAAGGAATGGAAAGGAAAGGGGGGGAAAGGAAGGGAAGGAAAGGAAAGGAAAGGAATGGAAAGGAAAGGAAAGGAAAGGAAAGGGAAAGGAAGGGAAAGGAAAGGAAAGGAAAGGAAAGGAAAGGAAAGGAAAGGAAAGGAAAGGGGAGGAAAGGAAGGGAAGGAAAGGAAAGGAAAGGAAAGGAAAGGAAAGGAAAGGAAAGAGGAGGAATAAAGGGAAGAGAAGGGAAGGAAAAAAGGAAGGGAAGGATATGGAAGGAAAGGAAAGAAAAGGGAAGGGGATGGAAGGGAAGTGAAAGATAAGGGAAGGGAAAGGAAGGGAAGGGAAAGGAAATGAAAGGAAAGGATGGGAAGGGAAGAGAAATAAAAATAAAAAGGGAAGAGAAAGGATGTGAAAAAGGAAGAGAAGGGAGGAAAGGAAAGAAGAAGGGAGGTAAATGAAGGGGGTAGAAAGGGGAATGAAATGAAAGGTTAAGGAAGAAAAGGAAAGAAAAAGAAAAATGAGGAGAGAATGAGAGAGAGAAGAAAATAAGGAGGAGGACGAAGAGAAGGAAAGAAGGAAAGAGAGGGGAAAGGAAGAGAAAAAAAGAGGAAAAAAAAGACACACACACACACACACACACACACACACACACACACACACACACACACACACACACACACACACACTCACCACAGCTCAGAGTTAGCCAGGGAGGTGTTTCGCTCCGCACCAATCAGCACACAGCTTGCATATTTGTGACCCGACCCCCGCACGAACCTGGTGACCTGGAACAAGCAAACAAGCACACAATTAGACAGGTAAAAACAGCTCCAGGTCAAACAATCGCTATTTACATGTTTTTTTTCTCTCTCTCTCTCTCTCTCTCTCTCTCTCTCTCTCTCTCTCTCTCTCTCTCTCTCTCTCTCTCTCTCTCTCTCTCTCTCTCTCTCTCTCTCTCTCTCTCTCTCTCTCTCTATCTATCACACACACACACACACACACACACACACACACACACACACACCTGGTTCAGTACGTGTTGGGGTGCGCGGCGAGACAAGTAGAAGATGAGGTGTGTCTTTGGTTTAGGGAAAGACAGCTGTGAAAACCTCCGCAGGAACACGCCGAAGAAGGGAACGCCGCCCCCTCTCCCTCCCCCCTTCACCACCACCACCACCACCATGACTTGTGGTGGTGGTGGTGGTGGTGGTGGTGGTGGTGAGTGTTCCTTCTGTCGTTTTCCTTCTTTCTTTTTCTTTTCTTCCTGTGAATTGATGATGATAATAATAATAATAGTAATGATGATGATGATGATGATTGAGAATGCTTATGGTGATATATCTTTTCAAATTGTTGCTGTAGTAGTAGTAGTAGTAGTAGTAGTAGTAGTAGTAGTAGTAGTAGTAGTAGTAGTAGTAGTAGCAACAATGACAAGAAGAAAAGGAAGAAGAAGAGGAAGAAGAAGAAGAAGAAAAAGAAGTAAAAGAAGAAGAAGAAGAAAAGGAAGAAGAAGAGGAAGAAGAAGAAGAAGAAAAAAAAGTAAAAGAAGAAGAAGCAGAAGAAGTAAAAGAAAAGAAGAAGAAGAAGAAAAAGAAAAAAAGGAAAAGACGAAGAAGAAAAAAAAGAAAAAGAAAAAGAAAAGAAAAAGAAAAGAAAAAGAAGAAGAAGAAGAAAAAGACGACGAAGAAGAAGAAGAAGAAAAAGAAGAAGAAGAAGAAGAAGAACAACAACAACAACAACAACAACAACTCACCGTCCTTAAGGGTTCGTCCAGGCAGTGTTGACATGGAACCTTCGCCCCTACCTCCCTCCCGACCAGGCTGAGGAGCAGGGGGGCAGGAGGGGGCAGGGGTGAAGGAGGAGGAAGGCGCTCCTCCTCACTCCCCCCCACCCCCACCACCAACCCCCCGTCGGCTGACTGTCTGTATGTGAACGTGTCTGTGAGAGAGAGAGAGAGAGAGAGAGAGAGAGAGAGAGAGAGAGAGAGAGAGTCTTATTTATACGTTCATAGACTAAGGTGTACATACATACATACATACATACATACACTCACGATATTAGCAAAATTCTGAATGATTTAAAAGAACATATTGTATTCTCCTTGTAGTAGTAGTAGTAATACTAGTAATAGTAGTAGTAGTAGTAATAGTAGTAATAGTAGTAGTAGTAGTAGTAGTAGTAGTAGTAGTAGTAGTGGTAGTAGTGGTAGTAGTAGTAGTAGTAGTAGTAGTAGTAGTAGTAGTAGTAGTAGTAGTAGTAGCACTATCAAAAACGTCCATTCCTTCCTTTTCCTTCCTTCCCTCTGTCATACCTTCCTTCCTTATTTCCTTCCTTCTTTCCTTCCTTCCTTCATTCATTCATTCCCTCCATTCCTCCCTTCCTTCTTTCCTTCCTTCCTTCCCTCCTTCATTCATTCCCTCCATTCCTCCCTTCCTTCTTTCCTTCCTTCCTTCCCTCCTTCATTCATTCCCTCCATTCCTTCCTTCCTTCTTTCCTTCTGTCCTTCCTTCCTTCACTCATTCCCTCCATTTCTTCCTTCCTTCCTTCGAGGGAGGAAGGAAGGAGGAATGAGAGAGAGTAAGCGGTCAGGAGGGAGACAAACAAAGAAGAAGGGAAAGACGGAAGGGAAGGAGAGAAAAAAGGAAGGAAGTTAAGGAAGGAGGGAAGGAAGGATGAAGGAGGGTGAGCAGGAGGTCGTAAAAAGTGATATGGAAAAATCAACAAGTCAACTCACCGCGCCTTCAAAAACGGGTCGCAAGAGTTAAACATATCCCACATAACTTATAAACTACTAATACAACGTTTAAGTCTCGGTAAAGATCCTGCCACATTCACGACTAACAAACTAACCGGCAAAGGACTGAATATCAACACCACCAGACTGTCACTCAACTCCCATTGCCACGATCATCAGCGTTAAGTTCGGGGCGTTTTCTGGGCAGCGGCGCGGTGAAGTCTACGGTCCGAGCCTGCCACGTTTAAGTTACTCCGCACCTCCCGGGATGTCTAACGCGATAGCCGATGATTTACTTCCTCTATTATTATTATTATTATTATTATTATTATTATTATTATTATTATTATTATTATTATTATTATTATTATTATTATTATTATTATTGTTTTTGTAATGGTGTGTTTTGTGTTAGCAGGATGAGTAATGAAGGGAAGGGTAGGAAGGGAAGGGAAAGAAAGGAAAGGAAGGGAAGGGAAGGGAAGGGAAGAAACGGGAAGGAGAGGAAAGGGAAGGGAAGGGAAGGGAAGGGAAGGAAAAGGAAGGGAAGGGATGGGAAGGGAAGAGAAGGGAAAGGAAAGGGATGAGAAGGGATGGGAAGGGAAGAGAAGGGAAAGGAAGGGAAGGGAAGGAAAAGTATGGGAAAAGAAAGGAAAGAAAGGAAAGGAAAGGGAGGAAAAGAAAGGAAAGGAATAGAATGGATGGGAAAGGAAGAGAAGAACACACACACACACACACACACACACACACACACACACACACACACACACACACACACACACACACACACACACACACACACACACACACACACACACGTACCTCCGTCAACCGTAGAGCCATCTTGAAACAACCATCCACCAGAATCAACCACAACGCCCAGGTCAGCCGCCATCCACTTCTTGGTTGCCACACACCACCACAATTCACCCAGACTACCACCACTACCACTACTACTACTATTACTACTACCACCACTGCAGTTGTTGTAGTAGTGGTGGTGGTAGTTTAGTAGTAACTGTTTCACGTCCTTAACCAGTCCGAAAAATGCTGGTTGTAGTGGTAGTAGTAGTGGTGGTGGTAGTAGTAGTAGTAGTGGTAGTAGTTGTAATTGTTGTTGTTGTTGTTGTTGTTGTTGCAGTTGTAGTTGTTATTGTGAGAAAAAGTTATCATCATTATTATTATTATTATTATTATTATTATTATTATTATTATTATTATTATTATTATTATTATTATTATTATTATCCTTTCATTCCTTATATATTTCATTTACATATATATTCTCTCTCTCTCTCTCTCTCTCTCTCTCTCTCTCTCTCTCTCTCTCTCTCTCTCTCTCTCTCTCTCTCTCTCTCTCTCTCTCTCTCTCTCTCTCTCTCTCGCCTTCCTTCCTTCCTTCCTTCCTTCCGTCCTTCCTCCCTTCCTCATTTATTCCTTCCTTCCTTTCTTCCTTCTTTCCTTTCTTTCTTCCTTCCTTCCTTCCTTTCTTTCTTTCTTCCTTCCTTTCTTCCTTCCTTTCTTTCTTTCTTTCTTTCTTTCTTTCTTTCTTACTTTCTTGCTTCCTTCCTTCCTTCCTTCCTTTCTTTTTTCCTTCCTTCCTTCCTTCCTTCCTTCCTTCCTTTCTTCCTTCCTTCCTTCCATCCTCCCTCCCACCCTCCTTCCTTCCTTCCTTCCTTCCTTCCTTCCATCCATCCATCACTTACCGTTGACATTAAAATCCCGCCAATGTTTAGGAAGGGAGGAAGGAGGGAGGGAGGGATCCTTATCTCCTCCTCCTCCTCCTCCTCCTCCTCCTCCTCTTAGTCTTCTTCTCTTCTCTCCATCTCTTACGTCCCTCTGTTTCTTCACGTCTTCCGCAGTCCTCGGTTTTTCTAATATTGCTGAACTCTTTGGTGGATGCTGAGAGGAGGAGGAGGAGGAGGAGGAGGAGGAGGAGGATGGATGAGAGAGAGAGAGAGAGAGAGAGAGAGAGAGAGAGAGAGAGAGAGAGAGAGAGAGAGAGAGAGAGAGAGAAAATAAAAATAAAATGAGAGAAGAAAATGAGAGAAGGAAGAAGAAAAAGAAAATGAGAGAAGAAAGAAGAAAAGAAAATGAGAGAAGAAAATGAGAGAAGGAAGAAGAAAAAGAAAATGAGAGAAGGAAGAAGAAGAAGAAAATGAGAGAAGGAAGAAGAAAAGAAAATGAGAGAAGGAAGAAGAAAAAGAAAATGAGAGAAGGAAGAAGAAAAAGAAAATGAGAGAAGGAAGAAGAAAAAGAAAATGAGAGAAGGAAGAAGAAAAAGAAAATGAGAGAAGGAAGAAGAAAAAGAAAATGAGAGAAGGAAGAAGAAAAAGAAAATGAGAGAAGGAAGAAGAAAAAGAAAATGAGAAGGAAGAAGAAAAAGAAAATGAGAGAAGAAGAAAAAGAAAATGAGAAGGAAGAAGAAAAAGAAAATGAGAGAAGGAAGAAGAAAAAGAAAATGAGAGAAGGAAGAAGAAAAAGAAAATGAGAGAAGGAAGAAGAAAAAGAAAATGAGAGAAGGAAGAAGAAAAAGAAAATGAGAGAAGGAAGAAGAAAAAGAAAATGAGAAAAGGAAGAAGAAAAAGAAAATGAGAGAAGGAAGAAGAAAAAGAAAATGAGAGAAGGAAGAAGAAATAGAAAATGAGAGAAGGAAGAAGAAAAAGAAAATGAGAGAAGAAAATGACAGAAGGAAGAAAATGAGAGAAGAAAATGAGAAAAAAAAAGAAAAAAAAGAAAATGACAAAAACGAGAAAAACCAAATTAGAATGAAATAAAAAATGAGATTGAAAAAAAAGAAAAAAAACTAGAAATTGACAAAAAAAATGAATCGTGGAAAAAATTACGGAACAAAAAAATATGAAAAAAGTCCAGAAAAAAAACGTAGGAAGAAAAAAAAATCAACACACACACAAACGAACACACACACTCACCTCCACAGGCTGGGGGTCGGGGGGTAAGAGGGGAATGAGGACCCCCCCGCCCCCCCTCAGCAGCGCCCGCCCCCCCCTCCACACCGTCTCCCTCTCCCCCCCGACGACCACCAGGTTAGGGCTGTAGGGGGTAGTAGTAGTAGTAGTAGTAGTAGTAGTAGTAGTAGTAGTCGTAGTAGTAATAGTAGAAGTAGTAGTCGCAGTAGTAGTAGTAGTATTAGTAGTAGTAGTAGTCGTAGTAGTAGTAGTAGTAGTAGTAGTAGTAGCTGGCTGATAAGGAGAACCAAAACTCCATCAGCCTTACCAGGTCACTCATCAACAGGATCATCGCTCAGGAGGCAGAGGGCGAGATAGACCAAACAGAAATGAGAGATATTAAAAGAAAAATCTCAGAAGAAAGGCAACAGGCCCAAAAAGACGAGCTGGACCGCCAGAACTGGGTAGAAAAATACACACAGCACAGGAGGCAGGCGCCTCTAACTGGCTAACGTCATTACCAATCAGAGCAAAGGGCTTCAGCCTCAACAAACAAGAATTTGTCGACGCCATTGCTCTGAGATATGGCTGGCCGATTGAGGGACTGCCTGATCTCTGTGCATGTGGATCACCAAATGATGTCACCCACACCATGACATGTAAAAAAGGAGGCTTCGTCTGTATTCGACACGATGAAGTGAGGGATCTGACAGCCAGCCTGCTCGGGGAGGTATGCCAAGACGTCACTACCGAGCCGTCACTGCTTCCCCTGGACGGCGAACACCTTCGGTCCAGGACGGCCAATACCTCACAGGAGGCACGGGTTGATGTAAGTGCCCGCGGATTCTGGGTGCGCGGACAGCGGGCGTTCATGGACATCCACATATTCGATCCGATGGCTGCCTGTCACCGTGAGCTGCCCCTGCAAGCCGCCCACCACAGGAACGAGCAGGAGAAGACAAGGGCATACGGTGAAAGAATCCAACATGTGGATCAGGACAGCTTCACCCCCCTCGTCTTCACCACATCCGGCGGGATGGGTCCCAGGGCCCAATGCTTCTACGCACGCCTCGCGGAACTAATCTCAGAAAAGAAGCATCAGCCAAGGAGCCACGTTGTCGCCTGGATGAGGTGTCGCCTCTCGTTCTCCCTGCTCAGGTCGGCCATCCTATGTCTCAGGGGCACCAGACACTCTGGCCCAAAAGCCACCAACATCTCCAATATGGACTATGAAGCCACAGTGGTGGAGAGTGACATTAGGGTGGGTCGGGAGTGACTTGAGTAGGGAAGGAAAGGGGGATCTAGACGTAATAGATGATAGATGATTTAGTGTCAGGTAGTATTAGTGATATGGTTGGATGCCACAGTCATTAGCGAACAGAGTTGGGACTAATGACCTCCAAGCTATGGAGCCCTCCATGATTATGTGTCGGGAAAATAAACATGGGTGGTAGTAGTAGTAGTAGTAGTAGTAGTAATAGTAGTAGTAGTAGTCGTCGTAGTAGTAGTGGTAGTAGTAATAGTTGTAGTAGCATTCATTCATACATTCATCTCTCTCTCTCTCTCTCTCTCTCTCTCTCACTAACACACACACACACACACACACACACACACCTGTCAGTCAGCACCACGAGGTCATCAGGTCGAAGGTCAGCTCCCGATAGCACACGTGTCACGACCTCGACCTCGTTAGCGCGAACCCCGACCCTCACAACCTGCAACGAGGGGCTTATAACGGGGTCTGATGATGAAGATGATGATAATAGGGATAATGAGGATAAGGATGATAATAGGAATGAGGAGGAGGAGAAGGAGGAAAATGGTGGTGGAAAGGTAGTGGTGATGATAGTGGTGGTGGTGGTGGTGGTGATGGTGGTGGTGGTGATGGTGGTGGTGGTGGTGGTGGTGGTGGTGGTGGTGGTGGTGGTGGTCATGATACGCACCGTAACAGGTATTCCCGCGGCCCAGGTGGTTCTAATGAGTCTGTGGTGACCGTCTGCAGGTGTGTCCCGTGTGACGACCACCATCTTCACACCTGAGAGAGAGAGAGAGAGAGAGAGAGAGAGAGAGAGAGAGAGAGAGAGAGAGAGAGAGAGAGAGAGAGAGAGAGAGAGAGATGGTCATTATTCACTGATTTGATGTTAATATTCAGTTTTGCTATGGTAATGATGATAATGATAGTAGTAATAATAATAATAATAATAATAATAATAATAATAATAATAATAATAATAATCTTTACCTATTTTTTTTCTTTGTTGTCTACTTCTTTTTCTTATTTTTTTCCTTTCTATTATTTTCTTCCTCTTGTTTTTCTTTTCTTTTTCTTCTTCTTCTTCTTCTTCTTCTTCTTCTTATTATTATTATTATTATTATTATTATTATTATTATTATTATTATTATTATTATTATTATTATTATTATTATTATTATTATTATTATTATTATTATTATTATTATTATTATTATTATTATTATTATTATTATTATTATCATTGTTATCATTATTATTATCATTATTATTATTATTATTATTATTATTATTATTATTATTATTATTATTATTATTATTATTATTATTATTATTATTATTATTATTATTATTATTATTATTATTATTATTATTATTATTATTATTATTATTATTATTGTTATTATTATTATTATTATCATTGTTATCGTTATTATTATTATCATTGTTATTATTATTACTACTACTACTACTACTATTATTATTTTTATTATTATTATTATTATTATTATTATTACCCCCGTCAACGAATTTGGGAGGAGGTTATATTTTCGGTCCGGTCAGTATGTTTGTTTGTTTGTTCGTTAACAGTCTCCTGTGCACAATTTTGCGGATATCTCAACCACTTTTTTCAGGGAAGCTTCGTGTCCATCCAGAATAGAACCCATTAAAATTTTGATGTCGAAGGTCAAAGTTCAAGGTCAAGGTCGCACAAAACGTCAGATTGGCCATAACTTCGGTTCTCGTCATCGTAGAGACTTCAGACTTAGTTCATGCTTTAGCTCATGGAAAGACCCACTTTGCATGGCCTTGACCTTGACCTTTGACCTTGACCTCGAAAAGTTCGCCCAAGGTCAAAATTTCTAAAAACAGAGAATTTCATCAAATTTCGAAACAAATGCTTCCATATAATGCGTGTTCATCCAGAATAGAACCCATTAATTTTTTTTGTCAAAGGTCAAAGGTCAAGGTCATGGTTGCACAAAACGTCAGATTGGCCATAACTTCGGTTCTCGTCATCGTAGAGACTTCAGACTTGGTTCATATTTTAGGTCATGGAAAGACGCACCTTGCATGACCTTAACCTTGACCTTTGACCTGGATCTCGAAGTTTTTGCTCAAAGTCAAAGTTTCAAAAAAATATAATTTCATCAAATTTCGAAACAAATGCTTCCATATGATGCACCTTGCATGACCTTGACCTTGACCTTTGACCTTGATCTCGAAATTTTTGCCCAAAGTCAAAGTTTCCAAAAAACATAATTTCATCAAATTTCGAAACAAATGCTTCCATATGATGCGTAGGATCACAGTTGATGCCCATACCATTTATCAGGACGATCTTTGGCGGGGGGGTGCACTCTCCGAGTGCTATGCGTCTAGTTATTATTATTATTATTATTATTATTATTATTATTATTATTATTATTATTATTATTATTATTATTATTATCATCATCATCATCATTATTATTATTATAAAATTCCACTACCACCAAAGTTACTGCTACTACAACTACTAGTTCTACTATTACTACTATTACTACTATTACTACTGCTACGACTACTACTGCTAATAATAATAATAATAATAATAATAATAATAATAATAATAATAATAATAATAATAATAATAATAATAATAATGTGACATCGATTTTCAAAATGGGTGACAGGTCAGCTACTTCCAACTATCGGCCAATTACTTGCTTCACATCGGTTACAGGCAAGATGCTGGAGTCGATAATAGCTAGGAGCATTTGTGATCATCTAGAAACAAAGCTTAATCCACGACTCGCAGCATGGGTCCACGAAAGGTAGGTCATGCCTCACCAATCTCTTGTCCTTCTACAAATAAAGTAATTGAGGCCGTGGACAGAGATGAAAACTGTAAAGGTTCCTAATGACCTCTGATCTCTGTCCAAGGGCATAATGCATTCAGGTTAGAAATCATTTGAAGGAGCCTCAGCAACAGAAGCGTCGAAGTCATCCTCAAGCTATATATAGCATTAGTTAGACTATGCGGTTCAGTTCTGGTCACCTTACTATAGAATGGATACCAAAATGTTAAAATCGGTACAGAGGAGGATGACTAAGAAGGTTCACGTGTTGAGAAACTTGCCATATGAGGAAAGACTCAAACAGTTAAACTTTCATTCTCTAGAAAGGCGAAGGGTGCGTGGAGACTTGATCGAGGTTTATAAATGGATGAAGGGCTTTAATAAGGGGGATATTCATAAGGTTCTGGCGGCAAGAGAGCCGGGTAGGACACGTAGTAATGTGTTTAAACTGGATAAGTTCAGATTCAACAAGGATATAGGCAAAAACTGGTTTGCCAACAGAGTGGTGGATGAGTGGAACAGGTTGGGCAGTCATGTGGTGATTGCTAATACAATAGTCACATTAAAAAAAAGATTAGATAAATTCATGGACAGTGATGTAATGTGGGGTTAGGTTCACAGGAGCTGCCTTGTACAGACCCACCGACCTCCTGCAGATTCCTTACGTTCTTATGTTACTAATACTAATACTAATACTACTATACAACTACTACTACTACTACTACTTCTACTACTACTACTACTACTACTACTACTACTACTACTACTACTACTACTACTACTACTACTACTACTACTACTACTACTACTACTACTACTACTACTACTACTACTACTACTACTACTACTACTACTACTACTACTACTACTACTACTACTACTACTCACGTTTTTCCGATAATGTTTGTTGGCTGGTTGTTAAGTCCGCTACAGCCACGCACAGCAGGAATAGTGGTAGCAGGAGGCGATGGTGGTTGCTGGTAGTCATAATGTTGGTAGTGGTGGTGGTGGTTGAAGTGGATTGTGGTAGAGGAGAACTAACTACCACAATTTCTTTACTTATATGGAAGAGCTTTTGAGGTTTGTTCAGCTACCACAATCGGGTTATAGGGATTGTGGTTGGTTGGTTGTGAATAGTGGTTATAGTAATAGTGGTTGTTGGTAGTAGTTGTGGTTGTGTGGATAGTGGTAGCGATTGTGGTTTTCCCCGCTGCTACCACTATCTACCACTATCTACCACTACTACTACTATCACCACGTATCAAATTGTAGTAGTAGTAGTTGTTGTAATAGTTGTAGTAGTAGAGTAGAGTAGTGGTGTTTGAATGCTCATAACTCCACCACTACTACTACTACTACCACTACCACTGCCACCAACATCCACGTGGACAGGATAATTGTGGTTGAAATTGTGGAGGAAGGAGGAAAAGAAGGAAAATAAATATGGAGGAGGAAAAAGAGAAGGAAAATATTAGCTTGACATTTATTCCGGAAAAGTTAATAGTAGTAGTTGTAGTAGTAGTAGTAGTAGTAGTAGTAGTAGTAGAAATAGTTGTTGTTGTTGTTTTTGCTGTCCTTCATCATCTTCTTCCTCTTCTTCTTCTTCTTCTTCTTCTTCTTCCTCTTCTTCTTTATCGGTAAAACTATATATTAGAATTCTTTTATTTTTTGTCCTTCTCTTCTGCTTCTCTTATCATTGTATCTTTTATTTTCTTCTTTATTCCAGTTGCTTTACTCTCTCTCTCTCTCTCTCTCTCTCTCTCTCTCTCTCTCTCTCTCTCTCTCTCTCTCTCTCTCTCTCTCTCTCTCTCTCTCTCTCTCTCTCTCTCTCTCTCTCTCTCTGTGTGTGTGTGTGTGTGTGTGTGTGTGTGTGTGTGTTGGAAAACCCTACATTTTTTTATAGTATTTCTTTTTACACTTACTACGTTTTCTATACACAAAGAAAATGGGATGTTTTGAACGTACACTTATCCACAAATGTTCTCCTTTTTCTTCTTATTATTCTTTCCTTCTCCACACACCGTCTCCAGGTCTTCTTCCTTCCCTTCCCTTCCCTTCCCTTCCCTTCCCTTCCCTTTCCTTTCCTTTCCTTTCCTTTCCTTCCCTTCCCTTCCCTTCCCTTCCCTTTCCTTTCCTTTCCTTTCTCTCCTACCCTTTCTTTTCCATTCCCTTCTCCTGCTCCTGCTTCCTCTTCCTTCCCTTCCCTCACCTTTTCTTTTCCCTTCCCTCCCTTTCCTTCCCTTCTTCTCCCCTCCTCTAATTTCCTCTATCTTCCTATCTCTTCTTTTCTCCACTCACATCTAATCTCTTCCCTTCCCTTTGCCTTCCTTTCCCTCCCTTACCAGTTCACCTTTTCCTTCCCTTCCTTCCCCTTCCCTTCCCTTCCCTTCCCTTCTACCCTTGCCTTACCAGGGCCGGATTATCCTATACGCCAAGTACACCATGGCGTAAGCCCCCAGCACTGAGGGGCCCACACAACTTGATAGACCCGACCCATAATTGGGCCCCCACATAATGGAAATCCCGGAGATGCCTGTAGCCTCAGGGAGATCAGTATGCTTCGTTGGACTGTTGATCGAAAAAAAAATAGATAAAATAAAATAGCGAAAACTTGTTTGTGTTGGCAACACAAGGCAGTGCTTGGAATTTCTTTGAACTTGTGCAGGAATTATATGCATATTCAGTCGGATCAACAAAGCGCTGGAATTTACTAAGAAAGGGACTGTCACCTAATGAAAATGGTAGAATTCTAACCCTAAAAACATTATCTTCCACACGTTGGCATTTCCATTCTGAATCAGTGAAAGCACTGCACTTAAACTACTCTAGCGTCTATGGTATGTTAAATGAAATTGCAGACAATGAGGAACTAAAAGGAGATGCTCGACTTGCTGCATCAGTTTTTGCAGAGAAAATGTGCCTTCTTGAAAATGCATTTATGTGTGTTCTGTGGAACAAGATCCTCCAGCGCTTTCAAAAAGCTAGTACTCTTCTCCAAAGCACAAATATTGATATCAACATGGCTGTATCATTGTTTCTATCACTTGAAAGTTTTGTTGCTGAGCTTCGTGGTCAATTTGATGAACTGGAGAATGAGGAAAAAAATCTCGTGGAAAATGTTTAGCAAGTATATGTATCGGAAAAGGTACGGAAGAGAAGACGGCGGCGTCAAGTTGATGATTCTGCTGAACCTGATGCAGATCTTCAAGATGCACAAAAATTCCCTGTACAGAGTTTTGTTGTCATCACTGACAAGTTACTTGTAAGTTTAGCTCAACGTCGCCAGGCTTATCACAAGATATCTGACGACTTTGCCTTTAACAAGTCATTGAGGGAGAATGATACTGCACAGCTGAGAGTTGATGTATCCAGCTTGGTGAAAAATACATCAACGACTTGGAACCCCACTGCGAGGATGAATTTGTAACATTCTCAGAATTTGTAGCCCATTTGAAGTTGATCGTGATCCCTCATGTCCGTTAAAATACTGAAAAGAAAGTTCAGTTGTAAAGTCAACATTCGTCAATGTTTCAACTGCGACTGTTCTTAACATTGCCAGTCACAGTCTGCGAAGGTGAACGTTCATTTTCCAAACTGTCTTATATCAAAAACAGATTTCGTTCAACAATGACTCAAAAACGACTGAATGCTTTGTCTGTTATGTCAATTGAAAATTATGTCACCTCCTCAACGACATTTGAAACCATCATTGAACAGTTTTCACAAGAGAAATCAAGAAAACGGGCCTTGGTGTAGCTGCTATAGTTACCTGTGTACATAAGTATGGTATGTATGCTGCTAATACAGAATATAAAGAAAATAAAGATGATGACAATCTGTATTAAGTAAACTGTATCATTAATACATCATGATGTTTCAATAAGATATGTAATTTTGTCCAGATCTTCCCTAATTTATGCAAGTGGGGGCCCAAAACTGTGGGTGTCGTAGGGCCCAATGCAAGCTTAATCCGGGCCTGTGGCTTACCTACAGCTGGCCAGGTATATGACGAAAGGTAACTCAAACACAGCAACATCATGATCATAACAGTTGTATTAACGGTTACATTAAGGGAATTACAATCAGGTCAGTTTAATGTAACAAAAAATCACAACCTTTAGTCTAGAATGCCACGATGGGGGGGAGAGAGAGAGAGAGAGAGAGAGAGAGAGAGAGAGAGAGAGAGAGAGAGAGAGAGAGAGAGAGAGAGAGAGAAAATGAAAGCGCAAAATAATAGGCGACGTTTTTCATTATAAAGTGGAACAAAAAAAAAATGAAATACAAAAGAATGGAAGACTTATTTTTTTTATGCACAACAATACTTTACAAAACCCAGAACACACACACACACACACACACACACACACACACACACACACACACACACACACACACACACACACACACACACACACACACACACACACACACACACACACACACACACACACACACACACACACACACACACACAGTAATACAAAAATAAGTACAATGAAATCTTTTAAGGCACTGATACCACAACCATCACCACCACCACTACCACTACTACTACTACTACTACTACTACTACTACTACTACTACTACTACTGTCTGTTTAGTGTCCGGCCGGTCTGAACCCACCCGCGAACCTCAGCTCATGCCCAAAACCCCCGAATTCTCCACCGAAGGGCGAGAGGTCATCCCACACCGAGAAATACCCATCATAGTCGTGAGAATCGCCGTTTGACACCAGTCTGGCAGTTTCTGGGTGACTCGGGGTCGGGGCAGGGTCGGGGGAGGTCGTGAGTCGCGTGGTCGTGGGCTCCGTGGATGCCTCGAGGTTTGTGGGCGTCCCCCTCGTGCTTGTTCTCGCTCTCGCCTGCACAACTTGATGTCTGAAGAGTCCGGAATCGATGTAAGCTGGCCGGGTAGGTGGAGGTGACGAGGAGGAGGAGGAGGAGGAGGAGGAGGAGGAGGAAGAAGTGGGAGGAGGAGGAGATGAAGAGGAATCAGGTTGCACAGAAGAGGAGGAGAAAGAAGAAGTAGGAGGAGGAGGAGACGAAGAGGAATCAGGCTGCACAGAAGAAGTAGAGGAGGAGGAAGAGGAAGAGGAAGAGAACTCAGGCATTGGAGACGTACCAGCAGGGGAAGAGGAGGAAGAGGAGGACACGGAAACGGACACTGAAGAAGAGGAGGAGGAAGAGGAAGAGGAAGAGGAAGACGAAGAACCCTCCTCAACTCTCCCCTTTAACGAGCTCTTGACAGGGAACTGGAGTTTGTGGGCTGCCAACTTCTGCTTGACGGGGCTGGGGGGGGCAAGGGGCGTGATGGGGGGGCGGGGTACAGGCTTGGCGGGGAGGGAGGTGGGGGGGGCAGCCTCAACACCACCCCCACCACCACCACCACCTCCTCCACATTGCACCAACACCATCACCACCGCCATCATCACCACCTGAGAGAGAAAGAGAGAGATGATGTTAGGAAATAAGTTGAATTATATCGATACACACACACACACACACACACACACACACACACACACACACACACACACACACACACACACACACACACACAAAGACAGACAGACAATTTA
>NW_026111831.1:620000-640000 GCF_024679095.1 Eriocheir sinensis
ATACCTAATTTTATCTAAGCTGAGTATACTTGTTGCTACGTTTCCTACCCTACCATTTTTTCAGTCATTCGCCTTCAGTATTTCCTTTGTTCCTCGTGACACTCAAATTCCTCCCCCACGTGTTCTTGGTAAGGAATTCCAAGTAGGAGGAGATTGCCCGCGTATTTTCCTGAGGTGGGCGTTTCCTTCACCTTGTGGGTTCTGAAGTGTCTATTACGTTGTGACTAAATGGCTGACTGGCTTCCTGATTAGGGTTTTCTCGAGGTTACATCACGTCTGCCAATGCTTAAGTTTCCCCTTGCAATATCTCGGTTTTCTGGTTCCATTTGATGAGTCGTTTTAAGTCGATAATCCCAAGCATTTCGGGGTCTACACACCTACATTTCTTAAGTCTTTGGTAGGGGTTGTTCTGTTAGTGTTGCCATGGGTAGTGTTATGAGCCTGGTGATAGTTTGACAAGGCTTTGGTGGAGGTTGTTGTGTTAGTGTTTCCATGGGTAGTGTTATGAGCCTGGTGATAGTTTGACAAGGCTTTGGTGGAGGTTGTTGTGTTAGTATTTCCATCGGTAGTGTTATGAGCCTGGGGATAGTTTGACAAGGCTTTGGTGGAGGTTGTTGTGTTAGTGTTTCCATGTGTAGTGTTATGAGCCTGGGGATAGTTTGACAAGGCTTTGGTGGAGGTTGTTGTGTTAGTATTTCCATGGGTAGTGTTATGAGCCTGGTGATAGTTTGACAAGGCTTTGGTGGAGGTTGTTGTGTTAGTATTTCCATGGGTAGTGTTATGAGCCTGGTGATAGTTTGACAAGGCTTTGGTGGAGGTTGTTGGGTTAGTATTTCCATGGGTAGTGTTATGAGCCTGGTGATAGTTTGACAAGGCTTTGGTGGAGGTTGTTGGGTTAGTATTTCCATGGGTAGTATTATGAGCCTGGTGATAGTTTGACAAGGCTTTGGTGGAGGTTGTTGTGTTAGTATTTCCATGGATAGTGTTGTGAGCCCTGTGATAGTTTGACAAGGCTTTGGTGGAGGTTGTTGTGTTAGTATTTCCATGGGCAGTGTTATGAGCCTGGTGATAGTTTGACAAGGCTTTGGTGGAGGTTGTTGTGTTAGTATTTCCATGGGTAGTGTTATGAGCCTGGTGATAGTTTGACAAGGCTTTGGTGGATGTTGTTGTGTTAGTATTTCCATGGGTAGTGTTATGAGCCTGGTGATAGTTTGACAAGGCTTTGGTGGAGGTTGTTGTGTTAGTATTTCCATGGGTAGTGTTGTGAGCCTGGTGATAGTTTGACAAGGCTTTGGTGGAGGTTGTTGTGTTAGTATTTCCATGGGTAGTGTTATGAGCCTGGTGATAGTTTGATAAGGCTTTGGTGGAGGTTGTTGTGTTAGTATTTCCATGGGTAGTGTTATGAGCCTGGTGATAGTTTGATAAGGCTTTGGTTGAGGTTGTTGTGTTAGTATTTCCATGGGTAGTGTTATGAGCCTAGTGATAGTTTGATAAGGCTTTGGTGGAGGTTGTTGTGTTAGTATTTCCATGGGTAGTGTTATGAGCCTGGTGATAGTTCGACAAGTCTTCTGTACCATGAACGTAACAAAACACTCCTGGGAACCCGACTCATCTCCTTCGCGGCCTTGGGAAATAGTGGTTTTTAGACCCCAAAGCGTACGAGACTAGGCCGTAGCTTCTTGTCATCAGCAAATTTAAATATCTCTTCACATCTTAGCTTCCTGGTCCAATCTCATTAGTCATCTCAGTGTCATGTCACTAACAAACTTAATTTCCTCTCTGGTTATAACTTCAATCTCTCTCTCTCTCTCTCTCTCTCTCTCTCTCTCTCTCTCTCTCTCTCTCTCTCTCTCTCTCTCTCTCTCTCTCTCTCTCTCTCTCTCTCTCTCTCTCTCTTGGACACTCATTACTTATGGCTGTTATGGGAGCGGTGAGTAGCGGGCTTTTTTTTCTACTCTTTTTGTTGCCCTTGAACCGTCTCCTTTGTTGTAAAAAAAAAAAAAAAAATCAATTCAGGTTCAGTACAGACACACGCAAGAACTTCTTTTTTTTTTTCTTCTCGGGAGTCAGCTCAAGGGGAAAACAGAATCAGGAACAACAAAAACAGGCCCACTAAACGAAGAGGTCAAAGGAGTGGTTAATCCCAAGTCCAATCAAGCAGAGAGGTGGGTGAGTGGGGCAGGCCTGGCCGATACCACAGACGCCTCCACCACAAGCCTAGATACATTCGTGGGTACAGAGAGCGCGTGTGAGGTGGGAAACATACATACTTTTCAGAAACTTGGGTTGGTGTTATAAGACATTCGCTTCTCACATCAGCTATTTCTAAAGGTCGAAGAGGGGGTCAGTCGGGTTCTAATGAGTGTTTCTTCAGGTTCATGGTACATAAGAAGACTCACACTACCACCAGGGTCATAAAACTACCCTTGGAAATGACCACAACTCCTACGAAAGCCTTATCAAATATGTGTTTCTTCAGGTTCACGGTACAGAAGAAGACTCACACTACCACCAGGGTCATAAAACTACCCTTGGAAATGACCACAACTCCTACGAAAGCCTTATCAAATATGTGTTTCTTTAGGTTCACGGTACAGAAGAAGACTCACACTACCACCAGGGTCATAAAACTACCCTTGGAAATGACCACAACTCCTACGAAAGCCTTATCAAATATGTGTTTCTTTAGGTTCAGGTACAGAAGAAGACTCACACTACCACCAGGGTCATAAAACTACCCTTGGAAATGACCACAACTCCTACGAAAGCCTTATCAAATATGTGTTTCTTAAGGTTCGCGGTACAGAAGAAGACTCACACTACCACCAGGGTCATAAAACTACCCCTGGAAGTGACCACAACTCCTACGAAAGCCTTGTCAAATATGTGTTCTTGGGCTGCGATTTGTCTTGTAATACAACCCCAAGTGGAGTCTCACAAGGTTTTTATAAAGCTAAGAAACGCCCACAGAGAGAGAGAGAGAGAGAGAGAGTGGATAGGAAGTAGAATAGAGCGAGAGAATGAGAGAGCAAGAGAAAAATAGAAAGAAACACAGAAACATGGAAAGAAAGGCAAAGAGAAGAGGAGATAGAAAGTAGAAATGATGATGAAAAAAAAGAAAAGGAAGAAAAATGATGAAAAAAGAGAAAAAAAATATTATAAAAAGGGAGAGAAAGAATGTTGATAAAGAGAAAATGAAAAGGATTATGACGAAAGAAAACAGGAGAAAATTACTGAGAGAGAGAGAGAGAGAGAGAGAGAGAGAGAGAGAGAGAGAGAGAGAGGCTGGCTGTTACACGGAGGGGCAGGCAGCGAGGACGAAGGTTTAAGATATACTAAGGACTATTAAGAACAAGAAATGGATTTGGGCAGGTCATGTCACGCGTGGATCTGATAACAGGGTAGGCGGTGGCTGAGTGGTTAGCGTGCGGGCCTAACATTCACTACGCCATGGACAGCGTCGGTTCGAATCCCCACGCTACCACCTGGGAATTTTCAGTCACCTTGTCATCAGCAAATTAAATATCACTTTACATCTTAGCTTCCTGGTCCAATCTCATTAGTCATCTCAGTGTCATGTCACCAGCAAACTTAATTTCCCATCTGATTTTAACTTCACTCTCTCTCTGGCCTAAGACTACCCACATGCTGTCCTGAAGACCATCCATCAACCCGGACTCTAGAAGAAATCGTCCAGTGAATCAAGAATGAGTTCCGGGGGCAGCATGAGCCAAGCATAAATGGGGATGCAAAAAAAAAAAAAAAAAAATCGAACAGCCGTGACACTGACCTCGCTTGCCCCTCCTTTACCCCCCTTTCCCTGCCCTTATAAGCTGACCTGCCCGTTATCCTTTCCCAATCCTACATTAACCCGGTAGCTGCGGGGGTCATGTTTGTTAGGTTAAGTTAGGGTAGGTTAGGTTAGGTTACGTTAAGTTAGGTTAAAGGTCCCTCTAAGCAAAATAATGAGAAAGAATAATCACTCACGCAAACCATTTCATAATATATATCAACGCATATGTGATCAGTTTATGCATGGCAGAAATTTGGCCCATCGCTTGTACACGGTAAAGACACAAATTTGGCCCGTCGCTGCTACCGGGTTAACCAGGCCACCACACACCTCCTGCACCCTTCCTCGTCCTCCTCCTCCTCATCTTCATCGTCAACCTTTGCATTATGCTGCTAAAACCCCTTTCCCAGTGTCCTCCACCTGGTCCTCTGTCTGGTGTTAGTGTGCTCCATCCCGCCCCGACAAAGGTTCTAATTCCACCTCTCCACCTGGTCCTCTGTCTGGTGTTAGTGTGCTCCACCCCTCCCCGACAAAGGTTTTAATTCCACCTCTCCACCTGGTCCTCTGTCTGGTGTTAGTGTGCTCCATCCCTCCCAGGCAAAGATTCTAATTCCACCTCTCCACCTGGTCCTCTGTCTGGTGTTAGTGTGCTCCATCCCTCCCAGGCAAAGATTCTAATTCCACCTCTCCACCTGGTCCTCTGTCTGGTGTTAGTGTGCTCCATCCCACCCCGGCAAAGATTCTAATTCCACCTCTCCACCTGGTCCTCTGTCTGGTGTTAGTGTGCTCCATCCCGCCCCGACAAAGGTTATAATTCCACTTCTCCACCTGGTCCACTGTCTGCCCTGACTTCTACAATCCCTGGTTGGCACTCTGTTACTCTGGTTGTCCATGTTATCAGTTCAACGCGTGACATGACCCGCCCATATCAATTTCTTGTTCTGGATCGTCCTGAGAATATATTTTAACCCTCGTCTGTTCCCTGGCCCATGATGCTTGCTGTCTGACTCTCCGTTTTACTGCCAGAATCTCCTCTCTCTTCATTCCTCTTTGTGAATTTCATTACACACAAAAAAGCTCACTTATACACAAAGATACAATGATAACACAGTAAGTCAGCCAGTCAGTCAGTCAGTCAGTCAGTCATTCAGTCAGCCACTCAATCATTCAGCCACCCAACCAGTCAGTCATCCAGCTATCCACTCAGCCAGTCAATTAGTCGGTCAGTCAGTCATTGGGTCATCCACTTAGCCAGTCAATCAGTCAATGGGTCATCCACTCAGCCAGTCAGTCAGTCAATCCGTCAGTCAATGGGCCATCCACTCAGCCAGTCAGTCAGTCAATCCGTCAGTCAATGGGCCATCCACTCAGCCAGTCAGCCAGTCAGTCAGTCATCCACACACACACACACACACACACACACACACACACACACACACACACACACACACACACACACACACATACCTTTATCGTAGCCATGCTGAGTGAAGGAGTGCGTGAGTGAGGGAGTGACAGGGAGCTCAAACTGACGTCCTTCCTCCTCCCTGGCCCGCGAGAGAATGAGGGAGGGAGAGAGAACGAGATGCAACGCCGGGGAGGGAAGAAGGGAGGAGAGAGGGAGGGGGATTGTGTTGGTTAGGAGAGAGAAGGTCAGAGGGAGGGAGGAGGAGGAGGAGGGAGGTAAAGTAAGGTGAGGTAAGGGAAGGAGAGAGAGAGAGAGGAAGAGAGGGAGGAAAGGAAGGAAGGAAGGAAGGAGGAGGAGGAGGAGAGGACGAAGTGATGGAGAGTAAGGGAGAGAGAGAGAGAGAGAGAGAGAGAGAGAGAGAGAGAGAGAGAGAGAGAGAGAGAGAGAGAGAGAGAGAGAGAGAGAGGAAGAGAGGGAGGAAAGGAAGGAAGAAGGAAGGAAGGGAGGGAGGGAGGGACGAAGTGATGGAGGTAAGGTAAGGGAGGGAGAGAAAATAGTGATAGAGAGAGAGAGAGAGAGAGAGAGAGAGAGAGAGAGAGAGAGAGAGAGACTTTTTATCATTATTATTATTACTATTATCATTATTTTTACTATTATTATATTACTATTATTATTATTGTCCAATGGTATATTCGAACCCAGTATTACGTTTCACTTCGTTTCGCTCAATCAAGGTAATTTCCAAGTGTTCCGGACGATACATTATGCAAAACACCTCCAATACGTTTCTAAGTGTTTCGTCCGTATTACACTGTCCATAGATGCACGTAGACTACCCGCTCAACATGTTTCACTTCCCTTCGCTCACACAAGTCAGTCTTCTCATGCTTCCGGGCGAGACAATCTGGGAAACCGCATGGGACGTGTTTCATAAAGATTCGGACGGAGACTCGTAAAAGCAGGGTCAGTGAACGAAGATTTCTGACACTTTGCCTCCCTATTAAAACTATGGGTATTGACTGAACGAACGATGATTTTGGCATGGACGAAAGCCTCAGGGAAATATTTGTGCTGGTATTTGCTTTTATATTGTGTGTGTGTGTGTGTGTGTGTGTGTGTGTGTGTGTGTGTGTGAGGGACGGAAAGAGAGAGAGAGAGAGAGAGAGAGAGAGAGAGAGAGAGAGAGAGAGAGAGAGAGAGAGAGAGAGAGAGAGAGAGAGAGAGAGAGAGAGAGAGAGGAGAGAGAGAGAGAGAGAGAGAGAGAGAGAGAGAGAGAGAGAGAGAGAGAGAGAGAGAGAGGGTAAAGTCCTGAGGTTAAGAGAATTCCCGGGACTTTCCAGAGAGAGAGAGAGAGAGAGTTGGAAAGTTTCGTTTAGTCGGCGCAACATCTGTGGTCATATGCCGGAGAGAGACAATAGGGGAAGGAATTATAGAAGGGAACAGACCCCAGGAGACGGGACACAACCCCCGATTAATACCTGGTACCCATTCACTGCTGGGTGGACAGGGGCGTAGGGTATCGGAAAAGCCGCCCAAATTTTTCCACTCCGCCCGGGAATCGAACCCGGGCTCTCTCGGTTGTGAGCCGATAGGTTCAAGGTAACAGGACCTTCTGAGGTGAAAAATAAATCAAAATTTTTTGGGGGGCAGATTCAAAGTCTATTTTAAGTGTACTTTCAAATGCCGTATTTATTTTGCCGCGATTCGCATTTATAAATGTCCCTTGCGTCCAGGGCATTTAATTAAAAGTCCGCCTCGTCACGCCGCCACGCCGCCTGACAGTTTTACTCCGTAAATTGCTGAAACAATAAGGTTTATGCCTTTATTTTTGTTATCCTTTCAATTCCATTTTCTCTAATTCATCCTACAAGAGAAAATGTAGCCCCTCCCTTACTTTCCATAATCCCACTCTCTTCTGCTGATAAACAAAGCAGAAGCTTTTGTTTCTCTTACTGAGTTTTTTAGCAACTTTTGAGAATGGCCGAAATAGGTTGGGTTAGCAGTTGAGTGAAGGAGCCCACCACTGAAAAGGAACAACCCTTCATAAGGAAACTGCTTTCCCGAGAACCCCCAGTAGTGAGGTACGATAATTATAAGCGCCGGGAAAGGCCCAGTGGGTGTATGGCACGTGTATGGCATTGATTTCTGGGCATCTGTTCAGGGATGCATCGAGTACTTTCAAGACAAAAATCAAAGCTGTTGGGTAAAAAAAAAGTTATTACTTTATAAAAAAAAAAGTTTTCCTTTCTTCGGCTCTCCTGAACAATTTAGTTTTCCTAACAAAAAAATATATTCAGCCTTTATTTATTAATATTTTTTATGAATAAAAATTCCTTTTCAAAGTCACTGAGATAGCAACAAAATGACAGTCTCCTTTTCCTTGATATATATATATATATATATATATATATATATATATATATATATATATATATATATATATATATATATACATATATATATATATATATATATATATATATATATATATATATATATATATATATATATATATATATATATATATATATATATATATATATATATATATATATATATATATATATATATATATATATATATATATATATATATATATATATATATATATATATATATATATATATATATATATATATATATATATATATATATATATATATATATATATATATATATATATATATATATATATATATATATATATATATATATATATATATATATATATATATATATATATATATATATATATATATATATATATATATATTTTTTTTTTAAATCAAAATTAAAGAAAAAAAATTATGACCTACATGGAAAACCTGAGACTGCTTCATCATAAGAAATGCATTGAAATACAATATACTATAAACCACGATCGTAGGAGAAAAAAAATAAAGAGATTATATCGATACGAATTATATAATGTATAGGGCAAGAAGGTCCCCTTAATGATGATGATAATAATAAGAATAAGAATAAGAATAAGAATAAGAATAATAAAACTGCATTACTGTGTGTGTGTGTGTGTGTGTGTGTGTGTGTGTGTGTGTGTGTGTGTGTGTGTATAATTCACCACGGCCTCATCACGTGTTGGCCTCGCTTTCGCGGGCAGGTCCCCTCCCGACACGAGCAAGTGCTCATTATCGTGTATCTCTGGGTACTGCCAGGACCTCACACACCACACACCCCATACCCCTTGCTCAAGGGGGGACAGTAACCACTCCTAGTCAACGGAAAAAATCCGGCCTGAGCGGGCTCGAACCGCCGCCTGTTGGGCCGTGAATCCTTGCAGCGCAGCGCTCTAACCGATTGAGCTACCGGAGAGTGTGTGTGTGTGTGTGTGTGTGTGTGTGTGTGTGTGTGTGTGTGTGTGTGTTAAAGAAGATTGAAAACTAAGGTAAATAATGACTCTCTCTCTCTCTCTCTCTCTCTCTCTCTCTCTCTCTCTCTCTCTCTCTCTCTCTCTCTCTCTCTCTCTCTCTCTCTCTCTCTCTCTCTCTCTCTCTCTCTCTCTCTCTCTCTCTCTCTGTACTTTTCCATCCAACCATTTTTCTTTCCTTTCCTCCTTTTTTTTCTTTCGTCTTTGTTTCTTATTCTTATTCTTTCCTTGTTGTTGTTGTTGTTGTTGTTGTTGTTGTTGTTGTTGTTGTTGTTCTGCTTCTTCTTCTTCTTCTTCTTCTTCTTCTTCTTCTTCTTCTTCTTCTTCTTCTTCTTCTTCTTCTTCTTCTTCTTCTTTATAGTGTAGGGTGGGAAAATTTTCAGGTAGACTTGAGTGAAAGAAATTGGGAGCCGGGTAGTTTGAATGATGTGGACGCTTTGAATGAAAGGCTCGTAGAGAATGTGAGAGGAGCTGCAGTCCAACATGTAGGGTATGTGAGAACGAATGGTAGAAAGCGTGTAAGGAAACCGTGGTGGAACGATGATATTAGGACAGCTAGGAAAGAACGAAAGAGACTAAATAGACTGTGTAGACGAATGAGGAGGAGGAGGCAAGAAAGCGAAGAAGCTGAGGGTGAATACCAGAATGCATGGGAAAGCTACGTGAGACACCAACGACTGACAAAGCGGAAGATCATGAGTGCAAAGGTTCAGTGTGAAAGAAGTGTGATTCAGACCCTGAGAGAGAAAGGGCTTGAGGGAGGTCGTGAGTGGTATAGATTCCTGAGAGGTGAGAGGATGAGTGACAGTGAGAATGGGGAAAGTCTGAAGGTGAATGATGAAAAAATTACAGATAAGGAGAAAATGAGGGAGTCAATTAGGGAGTTTTGGGAAGAAATAGGAGGAGTAGGGGAAGTGTTTGGTGTGAGAGAAGGATGTGTGACTATGGAGAGGAAAGATGCAAATGAGCTGAATGAAAGGATCAGTAGGGAGGAGGTTGAGAGATGTGTGAAAAGACAGAAGAATGGTAAGGCTGCAGGACCAGATGAGATCCCGTATGAGTTGTATAAAAATGGAGGTGCGGCTGTGATTGAGAGGATGACTGAGTTATTCAACCAGGTATGGGAAGAAGAGAGAGTGCCAAGTAAATGGAATGAATGTAGAGTGACTCTGATCCACAAGGGCGGGCATAAGAGTAAGCAGGAATTAAAGAACTATAGGCCAATCTCTCTGGTAAACTCAATAGGAAAAATCTTTAGTGCTGTGTTGAATGAAAGGTTGTGTAAATGGATTGAGAGTGCCAGGGTGCTGGGTGAGGAGCAGAACGGGTTCCGAGTGGACAGGCGAGCAGAAGATAATATGTTTGTTGTAAATGAGCTGATTGAAAGGAAAAAGAGAGAGGGAGGGAAACTGTCCTTAGGCTTCCTAGATATAGAGAAAGCTTATGACAGGGTGAATAGAGATGTGTTATGCAGAGTGCTTGAAAAAGTTGGGCTAAGTGAGAAGATTGTTAACATAATTAGAAGTATGTATGTAGGTACAAGAGCAAAGTATAGACTTGGTGATCTAGAGACAGGTTGGGTGAAGAGTGAAAGAGGAGTGAGACAAGGCTGTATATTGTCACCAACATTATTTAGTCTTTTCACAGAGGAATTAGCAGTCAGAATGAGGAGAACAAATGCAGGAGTGAGAATTGGAGAGGATAAAGTATGTGTGTTGTTGTATGCGGATGATGTGGTGGTTATGAGTGAGTCTGCTGAAGAACTACAGAGTCTCCTAGATGTGGTAGGGGGTTATGGAAGGGATTTTGGGGTTAGGTTCAGTAGTGAGAAGAGCAAAGTAATGATAGTGAATAGGTCAGAGGATGAGAGAGAAACAACTTGGAGACTGGAAGGGGATGAGTTGGAACAGACGGAAGAATACAAGTATCTAGGGGTGTGGATGGAGGTTAATGGATGCGGCAGGGCCAAGAATGTAAAGATAAGTATGACAAACCAGTGGGTAGGCCGTTTAGGGAGTGCAGCGAGGATGAGAGCGAGCAAGTATGATGTCATCCGTGAGGTTTGGAAGAGTGTGGCTGTCCCGAGCATTATGTATGGAATGGATGTGATGACATGGAATGACAGTGAGATAGAAAAATTGGAAGTGGGGCAGAATAGGGTAGCAAGAATGGCACTGCATCCACCAAGGTTTGCAGCAGTAGAGGCTCTTAGGGGTGACATGGGATGGAGCACGTTTAGGGAAAGACTAGTAAAGGCAACCTTGAGATATAAAGTGAGACTGGAACAAATGGAGGATGCAAGATTAGCAAGGAAAGTATACTTGTGGAGTATAAGAGATGGCAAATGGGCGAATAAATGTGGGCGAATGATAGACAGGAATGTTATGCTAAGTAGGTGGGTGTACCGACCCTTTGAAGATAGGCAGAATGTGTTTGAATGGAGAATAACAAACAGAAATGGAGAGGGGTTTGAGTGGGATGTAAAAAAGTGGAAGAATGTGATAGATATGGCAGTTAAAGATGAGGGATTGAGCAAGTTGAAGAATGAGATGGAAAGAAATGAAACTTTCGACTGGTATAGGGAGAAAGAGGCCCCAAAGTGTGAGGTGTGGTATGAGGGAAGCCTGGGAGGTGATCTTGTCCGTGCTAGAGCGCAGTGTCTGGATGTGAATGCAAGGAACTATAGATGGTCTGAGTCCCGCAGCAAAGTGTGCCAGATGTGTGACAGGGGTGTGGACGAGACTGTGCTGGAATGTAAGAAGTATGACAGGGAGAGAACGAAGATGATGCATGTGTTTCTGAGCGAGATGGGACGTGGAGTGAATGGGAGGACTGGAAGGGAGTGGTTGGTGCTGCTTCTGGGGCTCAGTGGAGAGACGAGTGGACGAGTGATTGAGGCAGTGAAAGAGTTCTTGGAGGGCATGTGGCGTGAAAGATGTAGGGAATGATATCTTGCCCCGAGAACATTGACTTCCCGCATGTTTTGTTTTCTTTTCACAGGAGCTGCCGATACAAAGGCCTGGCTGGGGAGAAATCCCGAGCCACCTGTGACATCAAGATCAAGATCAATATATATTAGCGATCATCATCATCATCTCTCTCTCTCTCTCTCTCTCTCTCTCTCTCTCTCTCTCTCTCTCTCTCTCTCTCTCTCTCTCTCTCTCTCTCTCAGGAACGTGACCCGTAATTAACAAGGACAGGCATTCATCAGGGTTGCATTACGTTCATTACTTGAGGAACGTCCTATTTCCGGTTTGTGTTACGATCTTCTTCTTCTTCTTCTTCTTTTCCGCCTTCTTCTGTTCCTTCTTCTTCTTTTTCTTCTTCTTCTTCTTCTTCTCCTTCTCCTTCTTCTACTTCTTCTTCTTCTTCTTTTCTTTGTCTTCTTTTCCTCCTCCTCCTTATCCTATTATTATTATTATTATTATTATTATTATTATTATCATTATTATTATTATTATTATTACATCAAGGAACAACAAAAACATAAAAACAAAGAATGCTAAGTCGTTTCTCCCTCAAAAGAAAACAAAAGAATTAGTGGGCAGAAGAGGAGAGAGAGAGAGAGAGGTTTACCTAAGTATCCCAAAGAAGGTCAGTTTTCTTTGGTATGTAACATTGCAAGAATTCAGGAGTGTCTTAATTGTACTCTGTGGCCGGGCAGCCTGTCTGGAGAGATGTCTGTCTGTCTGTGTGTCATCCTCCTCTACCTTCCCTTCCCTCTTCCTGAGTAATCCTCCCATTTGGCCGTGCCAGCCCTGAGGACGGCTTGGTGCGCCTTAACCCGAGTCCTCCCACGTGTGTGCCGGGTGTGGCGTCCCTGTACAGTGGTGACGGATGTCTTGGAGGTTGTGCGATGCCGTAGTCGTGTGCTGCGGCCAGCAACACACCTCCTGGCCCCTTATTCCGGCCAAGACGGGCGGCCTCCCCTGGCTCGGAGAAATCGGTCAGCTAGTATACGTTACTTAAGGCACCCGACGGACTGGCCTGACCCACGGTGTTATGGACTTGCTCAACACGAATATATGGCGTTGTCGATATCTATGCTGGCGGACAAAGATTCGAGTCTTTAAGTCACCTGTGCTCCCTGCCTTGCTGTGTGGCTGTGAGACATGGACACTGAACACTGTTTTAGAGAGGCGTGTCGATCGGTGACTTTGGTGCCTCAAGTGCCTTCGCAGGGTCGCGGGGCATCGCTGGAGCGACTTCGTGTGAACCAGCGACTGCTCCGTGAAGCTGACTCGAGGCCTGTCACCAGCTTAGTCCATGAACGCCAACTCCGGCTGTACGGGCACGTGGCGCGCCTCCCGGACGTCCTGCCCACAGGGTTGTGTGTACGAGACAACCCTGGGTGGAGGAGACCAAGGGGACGCCCACGTGACTCATGGCTGGGGCAAGGCAGCCGATCCTGCCGGGAGAGACTTAGAAGGAATGGTAAGGAATGGTAACTGCGTACGGGCTTGTTCATGGGAACCGTCGGGGGAGGTGGCGGATAAGTGAAGCGACGCGCCCCCTGATGTATGCTCGTTGTTAGTTAGTTAGTTAACTGTACTGACCATCGTGAAACTTATGCGTTACCCGTAACCTTCATTCTTAGATCGCACTCTGATCATCTCAACCGTTAACCAACATCTTCAGTCTTTATCACGGGCCACTTTTGAAATAGTCATCTCTTCTATTTTCTTATCTTAATCTGTCCTTCATGTTAGTGCAGCAGTTAACCAAAACCTTTACTCTTTCATTCTTTTGACAGTATTTTCTCACATTTGTCATTCTTTCTAAACTACTCTCCTGCGGATTCTATCCCTCCCTCTGTACTTTCTCCAGTTTCCTTTCTGGCCTATCTGTCTCTGCTGTGGTAGACGGTCACTGTTCTTCCCCTAAACCTATCAACAGTGGTGTCCCGCAGGGCCCTGTCCTGTCTCCCACTCTCTTCCTCTTGTTTATTGATGATTTTCCTTTCAAAACAAACTGTCCTGTCCACTCTTACGCCGATGACTCCACTCTGCTGCATTAGTAATCCAGAAAGTCTTGTGTTAAAAGATGTTGAGTAATGCAGCATTACTCAACATCTTTTAACACAAGACCCTCCCAACAGGAACTACAGGACTCCAGGCTGGAGGCTGCGGAACACTTAACCTCAGATCTTCCTATCATTTCTGATTGGGGCAGAAGGCACCTGGTGTCATTCAATGCCTCAAAATTAAATTTCTCCACCTATCAACGCGACACAATCTTCCAAACACCTATCCCCTATTCTTCGACAACACTCAGCTGTCACCTTCTTCCACACTAAACATCCTCGGTCTATCCTTAACTCAAAATCTTAACTGAAAGCTTCACATCTCGTCTCTTACTAAATCAGCTTCCTCGAGGTTGGGCGTTCTGTATTGTCTCCGCCAATTCTTCTCCCCCGCACAGATGCTGTCCATATGGAGTATGCATCTCACGTGTGGGGGGGCTCCACTCACACAGCTCTCTTGGACAGAGTGGAGTCAGAGGTGATGGTGGAGCTGACCAAGGGCGTGGCCGAGGTAGGGACAGCTTGTAATATGGGCGTCAACACCTCATCACCATCATCACTACCATCACCATTACCATCACCATCATCATCTAGTATATCGGCTTGTGTATAAAAGCCATATTTTCATATAGAATCTTGGCAACAAGTTTTATTATCATCTAAATACATCATCAAACAGGGAAAATTATGTTGCCAGTTTTTTCTGTGGTCCCCAGACTGATTTTCAGCATCAACAAATAATATCGTAAAATTCCGCAAAATAACATATTTTCAAATTATTTAATAATTATCCAGTTTTGGAAAATATGTGATAAAGACTAATAGTGTGTGACTATTTTGTACTTATGGTATAAATGTTCACCAAAATTCTGAATGTCCACGACGTCAGTCCTCTCAATCCTGGCCATCTCTGTGAGTGATGTGTTTAGTGCATGTGTCATCTCCTGTACAGTTGCACAATTTCATGTGCACACAAGATTATTTTGTCTGCAAGAGCATCTGCGCGAACACTTGTTGGCTGAATCGATGTTAGTGGATCCGCAGTTGCATCGAATGAGTTGAAGAACTGCTTCTGGAGCTGGTGCTTCCTTTGATAGCAGTGGCATCAGTTTGTCATGTTGCATTTGCCCATCCGAGCATGAGAGGATTTGTATGACTGATTTAAGACCAGGTCTTGTGTGACCAACTTTTTGTAATATGTGCGCGTCCTCCATGTGTAGGTGGTAACATGTCTACTTGGTCAGATCTCAGCCTTTGAAGAGGTACCACCTGAGATTCTTTGCCTTGGGGATATGGGTTGCTTAGGACAGAAAGAGTGAGCATAGATTTCTACACCCTTCGACCACACTATCTGATGGTTCGGCTCCTTCTCCAAGCCCATTCAGTGCAGCAAGTACGGTTGAACTGGCATTAAGGAAAGCTTTGAAGCATCCTTTTTCCTTTGCCTTGTATATGCCCAGTTGTATCGCATCCAGTCAGCGCATGCCATTTGATCAAAGCTGATGCTTTGTCGGAACCAAGCTTTCATAGATGGGTTTCAGCTGGATGATGCCGTTCTCCGGTGCCCATGATCATTGCTGGTCGCGTACCAAGCATTGGCACCCTACGAAGAGCCAAGAGCAGAACATCAGTGTCCTGTGGTATATGTGGACTTCAAATCCTGTTCCTGCTACTTCTACAGCGTGTAATATCATCAGAGTGTCAGCTTCTTCTTGGGTGCGTAGATACATGACATTCAGAGTTTGTCATAATGCTGCTGCGTGTCACGGTTACTAGGTTCTTGGTAGTACTCTGGTTGATGAGTTGTTGTGCCAGGTACAAGTGTGAGTGAATCTTTGTCTCATTGCTTGCAAGAAATGTACCTTTGTCTTTGATACAAGTTGCATCTTCTATTGATTCCCTTGGGCTTGCCTCTGCGGCTCTCCGTGTGCCCTCCTTGAGTGAAAGATACTATGGTGTAATTATCAAAGATGATCCTCACTTGCCATAACCTCGAGCTTTTGAGTCAATCAACTTGACATATGATTTGACGTTCTTGACAGCCATCAACTCTTCATCGTTGGTGCCCTGAGCATTGGTTCCTGGGGTTGTATTGTCATCTGGCTCCAGAAGGTTCTCCAGCAGGTGGATTACCATGCTCTTGTCAGTGGTCGGGTGGATTGCTCCATCTGTTATATACACAAACTCGTGGGTGCCAATCACTTCCTCTAAGTTGATGTCATCCTTGAGGATCGTGCTATCACCAGCATCCTAGCAAACAGTGATGATGTTGCTTTCAGTGTGATCACTTGGGAACCGGCTTTCAGTTTAATTTCCTTGGCAGTTGCTGACCAAGACAGCAGTTTAACCTTTGTCATCTTGGCCCACAGGTTTCCATTGCCAATCAGACGATCTTCAATGAAACTTCTGTATGCATCTATGCCAATCTGCTCTGTGGACAGAATGCTTTCTTTGATGTTGTCGGGAATGATCTCCTTCGACAGAAGCTTGAACATCCGACCTGTCGTTGCATCACTGGCGGGCCCAGTCTCAGTTCCTTTTGATCCACTAAAGATGTTCCATGGCGACAGTACCTTCTTCAGTTGTGTGATTGCCTGTTCCTGGCGACGAACTTTGGCCTGAGAGAGGCAGTGGTGCTGTTGTTGTATTGTAGCACTGTTGGACACTGCTGCCAGTTGTTCACTTTCGGAAGCAATGCGTGCCAACTCAGGACCAGTGAGACAGAACTTCAGCAAAGTCTTTGGGTTTGATGTTATTCCAGAGATTCCTCCTTGACCTTTGGTAGATTTATTTTGATGCTCCATTGCCTGGTCTACTGCAATACGAGTGAACGGGATAGTGTTGCTTGTATTCACTGTGAAGTCACCATTTACAAACTCTTGCCAAATCATTGGATCTGTGGTTTGTATCTCTTGCATTCGAGCTATGTATTCGGGTATGTTCTGCGCATAATATATACCTACCTTTATAAAACTACAATAATGTCATGAAGAAACATTTATAATACTATATGTATGTAGGCGCTATTTTCCAATCTTGATCGAACTGCTCGATTTTAGTGACTTTAGTTTCTGTAGTAGAAAGTCATGTGGGACCAAATGAAAAAACTGGCAACATATTTTTCTATGTTCACAATACTACCTGGAACATTTTCAACACAGTTGCCAAGATTCTATATAAAAAAATAACAACATTAAATTTTCCAACACAACCGGATATACTAATCAGTGGACAAAAATCAAATACAAACATACATTTTCTAGAAATATATATTTCAGAACAGAGGAAGAGGGATGGAAACAGATAGACAAACAGACAGAGACTCCCGGCGTGGGCGTGTGTGGCCGCCCCTGCGCGCCCTCTACCCCGTGCAGGCGTGGGCGGGGCACTAGGGCGGCGGGGGCGTGGGCGTGGGCTGGCGTGGCCCTAGACCCATTGGGCGGACTCTTGGGCGTGACTCCTTCCCATTGGGCTACTTTTGGGGCGTGCTGCAGACCCGTTGGATGGATTTTGGGCGTGGCACGTACCCCTGGGGCTAGACCGGCATTTCATTTGGGCTGGTTTGGGCTAGATGGCCTTCCCTTGGGCTAGGTGGTCTTCCCTTGGGCTGGTTTGGGCTACTCGGCGTACAGCTTGGACGGGTCATACTAGTACTGGATCACGTACCCGTGCTGCTCAACGGGCACAACCTTCACCTCGGTGCGCACGCCCGTGGCCACTCTGTAGGGGGTGGGCTGCACGAGGGGGCCGGAGGCGTAGGGGATGGGGGCGCCGTACGTGAGGGGGGCGGTCCCGTATGTGAGGGGGGCAGCGCCGACCGTGAGGGGAGCGGCGCCAGGGTACGTGTAGAAGGTGGCGGCGGCAGCGTACGTCAGCGCCATGGACAGCAGGACGGGGGGGGGGGAGAGGGGGGGTCAATATGGAGGTGAGATGGGGAGGGGATGGGGAGTGGGAGGGGTTAGTGGGGGTAAGAGAGGGATGGGGGAAGGGGAGGGGTTAGTGGGGGTATGAGGTAAGACAGGTATGGGGAAGAGGAGAGGGAAGAGAAGAGGGAGGGGGAGGAGGAGGGGAAGGGGGGGGAAGAAGAGAGGGGAAGAGGAGGGGGAAGGGAGGGGTAAGTGGGGTAAGACAGGTAGGGGAAGAGGAGGAAGGGAAGAGGAGGAGGGGGGAAGGGGACGGGGGAAGTGGGGGTAAGACAGGTAGGGGGAAGAGGAGGAGGGGGAAGAGAAGAGGGGGGAGGGGGAAGAGGAGGAGGGGGGAAGGGGACGGGGGAAGTGGGGGTAAGACAGGTAGGGGGAAGAGGAGGAGGGGGAAGAGAAGAGGGGGGAGGGGGAAGTTCCTATCCTATCCAACTTTTGATGCAAGGATAAGCTCTGGAACTTCACTCTTTCACCGCCTTAGCTTTGAATAAGACTCACAACTGTCCATCTTCCACTCTGTTCAACTCTATGATGCAAGAATCTCTCAGAATTTTCACTCTCAAATTAGGAACTGTATCTTCTAACCTATCCAACTTTATTATGCAAGAATCCCCCAATATCATAACTCTTTCATCAGCTATTATCTATGTCATTTTTTCTCCTCTTTCCAACCTTGTATCGAAAGAGTTAACTTACATCTTCACTCTTTCATCTTCCATTTGCCCAGTGAACAACAGCTGGTTTGAAATTAGCTATACTTTATACAATATTTCTCACATCTGGGTTCTGTCCAATTTTCTGATGCAAGAGTTAACATGCAACTTCACTCTTTCATCTTGTCATTGCCCACGAAACAACTGCAGCTATGAAATTTGCTATACTTTATACAATACTTCTCACATCTCTATTCTGTCCAATTTTCTGATGCAAGAGTTAACATGCAACTTCACTCTTTCATCTTGTCATTGCCCACGAAACAACTGCAGCTATGAAATTTGCTATACTTTATACAATATTTCCTTCATCTCTATTCTGTCCAATTTTCTGATGCAAGAGTCGGCCGCTGTCTCCACTCTCACATACATGACCATAAAAAATATAAAAAAATCCATACTACTTTGAAATGAATAAAAAGAACAGAATTAAGAGTTACTACTACTACTACTACTACTACTCCTTACCAGCTTGATCATGGTGGTGGTGGTGGTGGTGGTTGCCGGGGGAGGGACAGCAAGAGAATGGTTGTGTTGGAGTAAGTTGCCCCCTCTTATATATACACGCCCCGCCCAACCTGTGGCCTTCAACCTCCTGCCCCACCCCACCCCCCTCTCTCTCTCTCTCTCTCTCTCTCTCTCTCTCTCTCTCTCTCTCTCTCTCTCTCTCTCTCTCTCTCACACACACACACACACACACACACACACACACACACACACACACGAACACACATAAAAGATACCTCGTTGCTATGGAGTACTAGAGAGAGAGAGAGAGAGAGGTTGCTGGAAGGAAGATGAGAGGGAAGAAGAGGAGGAGGAGGAGGAGGAGTAAGGAGGAGGAGGGAGGGTGTGGTCTAGTTACTGAAGGTTAAAACATCTTCCTCCTCCTCCTCCTCCTCCTCCTCCTCCTCCTCCTCGGCCAGTTTGTGAAGAGAAAGAAAGAGAAGAGAAAAGAGATTTGCTACCAATGGAAAGGAAGACGTAAAGGATCTCTCTCTCTCTCTCTCTCTCTCTCTCTCTCTCTCTCTCTCTCTCTCTCTCTCTCTCTCTCTCTCTCTCTCGATCCTGTACCGCCCTGGATACCAACCCGTATGTAGAGAGAGAGAGAGAGAGAGAGAGAGAGAGAGAGAGAGAGAGAGAGAGAGAGAGAGAAAGTTGGCGAAAAAACAGAGGAGGAGGAGGAGGAGGAGGAGGAGGAGGAGGAGGAGGAGAACAAAGAAGAGAGAGGAGGAGAAGGAGGTATAGGAGCAGATGTAGGAGGAGGAGGAGGAGGAGAAGTAGAATAAGGAATAGAGAGAAAAACGAGAAATAAGGAAGAATAAAAATGGAAAGGAGGAGGAGGAGAAGAAGAGGAAAGAGGACGAAGGAGGAGGAGGAGGAGGAGGAGGAGGAGGAAGAAGAAGAAAAGAAAAAAATAGCAAAAATTAGACTCCGATAACAGAAAAAAATGTCATGCTTGAAAAAAAGAAAACTAATAGAAAACAAAAAAGACAAAAAAAATTACAAACAAAACTTAAATCTGAACTTGATATAAAAATACAATCAAAACTTAAACTTGAACTTGATATAAAAAATAGAAACAAAACCTAATCTTGAACTTGATATAAAAAAAACTACAAACAAAACTTAATCTTGAACTTGATATAAAAATACAATCAAAGCTTAAACCTGAACTTGATTTAAAAATACAATCAAAACCTAAACTTGAACTTGATATAAAAATACAAACAAAACTTAAACTTGAACTTGATAAAA